>NC_028643.1:72635838-72818062 GCF_001406875.1 Solanum pennellii | reverse complement strand
CTACCAGTTTTGCAATATTCGTAAGTAAGCAATTTTTGTAGACATTCAAATTATTATATGTCTATCATAGACGCTAAAACTCACTCATATTTTCAACCAAACTCCAAATCTTGATATATATTGGTATGCCAAATTTTTCATACTTGCTAAATTTCAAGTCAATAATTTGAACCTTAATCTCTCCAAAGAAAATCATAATTTTAATGGTATTCATACAACACTATTCAAATAATATTTAATTATCTACCTCAATATATTTAACTCAAATCTTTATTCGATAATTGACTGAAGCAGGTCAATGTTATATCTGCACTACGGGAAGGCAACGTGACAATCTGTAAACAAAAAAAAAAGGACTACCAAATCCCAAAAATTTATAACAAATGCCAATCATTGGCACTTGCCAAATGATTGGCTTATAATCTGATTGTCAATCATTAGATCATGATTTTCTCATGATTTCCCACCTCCAATATGACAAGGCATTACTGCATATGACTAAGTCATATTAACGCAGTATTGTCTTTTTACTCACTGCTTATCCTCGTCCCTTTTTAATTTAAAAAAAAATTCCATCCATTCTTCCTATTAATAATCACATGATCTAAATATTTTCCCTCAACTTCATTAAGTGTAACAAATAAACTTTTAGTAATAGTCACAGGAACGACATACTCTAAACTGCTATTGCAGAGAAAATATACATCGTTCTCCGCTAATTTTCTTATCAATTTTCGAACTCATAATAATAATTAGACGAACAAGGGATCAACTTTCCATCTACCTTACTTCATTAGGATCCATATAACAATCAAGAAATTTTTCAAATTGCTTCTTACCTGAAGATTTCGTTGGCTCTCTCACGTTCTGTAATCTACGCTGCCCAAAAAAAATCAGTTTCTACCTCTTTTGTTTTCTGCCCTCTTAATGTTAATTAAGTAAAATAAATNTGCCCAAAAAAAATCAGTTTCTACCTCTTTTGTTTTCTGCCCTCTTAATGTTAATTAAGTGAAATAAATAAACTAACCCCACTAACCTAAATTAATTAATGGGTCAAGTAAAAAGGTATTAAATGAATTATGGATATGACCCACTAACTATTAACTAGACAAATTCTTCACTAAAAATTTTATCAACTAAATATTCTTAGTTTCGAATAGTTTAAAAATACCCCTTTAAATTTTTCAAAAGGAGTCAAACTAGTCCTAGTTCTCAAAACGACCTAGCGGGTCGTTACACAAGGTAGATTGCCTACTTTACACCTCGCTTGGAAGAGGCTCTTCGCCGAACCATGTGTAAACACAAAAAGGTTCATGCATTGGGCAAAATTCAGAATAAACATCATGAATTCACACACTACTTGTCATTTCAGATTACAAACTCACACAACTTAGCTCAAACTAATTTCAGACAAGTCTCCCACAGTTAGTAAAAAGCTGAAATGTAAATAATACTCCATAACTGTTGGATTACTAGTGCCAAATTTAAAATTGTTAGTTACCTAATATCATATACATGTCATTGACTAAATAGAGCAGCTCACTGGCCATTTCAGCAATCTTTTTCTTCATTAAGTGTAAATTCGACCGGCTCAAACGCCCACTTGGAAGGAGAGGAGGGTGGAGAATCCCTCTTCTTGGGAGAAGATGGATCCCATAAAGATTTCAACCAAGAGAACTCTGACATAGACAATTCTTCTGGCACGGGATAGCAGTGTGAGTTATCGATTCCTTTATCATTCTGTTGAACCAAAAAGTTTAGTCGTATGAGAACACTACAACACTTTAAGATTTTTGTCTTCAAGACCATACTTATCCGTATGAAAATGCAGAAGAATGAAGTACTAGACTCACCATTCCCAGTTCTGTTTTTGGTATGTCAATATGAGAGGCTGAATCTGCAGCAGGAAAAAATGTGCTATAAGGTTTTCTTCCAGTATCTTATTGGATTCAAAGCACGGTAAGTACAGAGCAAAAACTGTATAAAGGAAAATAGCGGTGACTATCATATTGCACCAATGCAATACTCATTTTCAGCATCGAAGAAGTATGTCTTTTCCAAATAATGGAGTAATCACAATCCAAACAAAAGATAACTTGAAGAAATAAAACGTATCCAAGTAATATCGATAACAAGTTGTAGCTAGAAAACTATAACAATGATTAAGGTTGTGTTACTAGTTGGGCCTGTCAGTAGATGAATCATTATGTTTACAGACTGAAAATCCAAATTAATCGAACACTATTGAAACAGAATTCACATCCGAAGTAAGAAGAAATTACCACAACCAGGCAGAACCAATTCCATGAAATGTTTTCGCGTGATTCCTGAACGTTGTGCCTCAACACATTTTTTGTGATCATGTTGAAATGTCTCCTCTGCTATGTTAAGCTCACTTGGAACTTTAACCTCCTTCTGTGAACTCTTTTTCTTTGCTGCTTCTTCAGGAAGGGCAATTGATTTGTTCGTGATGTCATTGAGGGCATTACGACTTTTAAGCCCTGTGATACCTTTTTTAAGAGCTTCAGGTTTACCACTCTTTGATTTGCCAGATATCCAACCCTCTACAAATAATTAATGAAAAAAATCAGTAAGCTTAGCTGCACGGTTTATCAAATCTTCCAGATAGACAAGTAAAATGATATCGTACTTTTGAAGTAAATGTCCGAGTTTTCATCTTGAAAGATAAGAGGCCTCTGAATGAGATTCTTTGCCATGATTATCGCACTCAATCAAATTATGCCTGCAGAAGTATATCACAATTAGAAAGCAGAAATATTCAGTAATCGACTTATTGAAACCAACATTTGCTTTCGAAGGGCTGCTAACTCGCAATATGGAAACAAAAAGTCCAATTTAAGGCCTTAACATCTTTGTCCCCTTCTTCCATAATATTAGTTCTCAAAATTTTGACTATGATACCCAAAGGAAAATAAAGTAGTACATCCAACAACTTAAAACCCGTTTTTCTTTTACAAAAATGGAGTACATGCTAGATTACACACACTTTGACTTATTTCACAATGTACTTGCTATCTCCCACCGGCACAAATACATGATAACTCCACCCATCAAGGCTTGGACAGATTAAACCTAAGACCTCATGACTCACTTGCACACGACTAATTTCACAAGGTACTTACTATCTCCTACAGGCACAAATACATGATAACTCCGTCCAACAAGGCTTGGACAGATTAAACCCAATACCTCATGACTCGCTTGCACACAGTTACACTAATTTCACAAGGTACTTGCTATTTCCCACCGACACAAATACATGATAACCGTCCATCAAGGCTTGGACAGATTAAATCCAAGACCTCATGACTCACTTCCACACAGTTCGACTAATTTCACAAGGTACTTACTATCTCCCACCGGCACGAATACAGGATAACTCCGTTCATCAAGGCTTGGATAGATTAAACCCGATACCTCATGACTCTCATACCAGTTAATTGAAAAAATTGAACTAGGATATATCAATCGGGAACACAACGTGGAAGAGAACGATTATCACAAGGAAAACAAAGAAGAATTGCATATTTCATTTGTCCAAACTCCAAAGTAGAACATATTCAAGTAGAAATTATAGTAAACCGATTCATAAATGGAAGCTAACAAACACTAGTAAATTACTGGAGAAAAAGAAATGCAGGGAACTTACAACTCGATTTCACCGGAAAAATAGTTTGCCGGCGCCCGGCGGATAGTGGTGTCGATTAGGACAAGGGCGGGAGATGAATACAATTCAAATTTGGAAAATGAACCCGACTTTTAACTGGAAGTTGAAGCCCAATTGAATATTTTTCTAATTTAGTATTGGGCCCAAAAATATAAATTTGAATATGTTTGGAGAACCTTAAAGAAATTACACTAATTTAGGAACTAATTATTTAGGTACACTCTAATTTATAATATTATGAATTGTACTAGATTTTGATACGTTCAGATACATATATCTCAAGTTACTTAAGGTCAAAATTAGATATAATTTGTTTTGGATACATATTCACTATCTAAAAAACATACACAATTCCCATCTTGCTCGTCTCTCTCCCTATTTTAGTGTAGGCATAATACATAAATATGACCCTTAATTTGGCGTTAGTTAGCAACTATGACCCTTAACTTTGGATATATACAAGCAGACACTTAAACTTGTATAAAATTGAACAAGTAGAAAACGTGTCCTAAATTGCATGATATACGTAGGACATAAATTTTTCATGTAGGGTGTCATGTAGGATAACGTGTCAATTTGTTCTATTTTAAACAAGTTTAAGTGTCTACTTGTGAACATCTAAAGTTAAGTTTTATAGTTGTCAATTGACGTTTAGTTGAAGATCATATTTATATATTATGTCTTTAGTGTATCTTGTAGTAAAAAAATATATATATATATATATATCAAGGTATATCTCTCTCAGTATGTAATAAAGTATAATATGGTACACATATATGTCTAATAAGATAGTTTTCCTTTGGTAAAACCAGTTAACACGGGTCATTTGCACTTCCGCTCATATTTTGTGTTGGTCTTAAATTCTTACCCTTTAAAGTAAATATTTTATGGAGTATAATTTTATATTATAATATTTTAAAATTCATGCCCATTAAATATAAGTATGATTTATATAGATAAAATTAAAATTATAAGTACTTATTTAAAAATCAAGAGAACAATATTCAAATGGAAAAGACAAAGCTAGTACTTCTTTTTTCTCACTTTGGATTATGAAAGGGACAAAGGTAGTACATGATATGACTTGATTAGAAGGGAAACTGGAAGATGTAACGGCTCGTTTGGTTAGTAGATAATGATAATTATTTTTTTTTATTAAAAATATCTATAAAATTATTTCGTTTTGCTTCAATAATAAAAATTGTTTTCTTCTATAATTCTATAAATATAATAACAATAGACTAAATTATTTGTGTTAAATTAAATTTTTTTTATTAAATATCTTAATTTATGACATATTATATCTATCTTTATCATACAAACCAAACGAATCGTAAACGAAAAAAATGAGGAGACGTGGATAAGATATGCTATTGTACTTCTTTGTTACTCTAGTTCTTTAGTGACCCTTTAATTTGTGGCCATAAAATTAACAAATGGATCTCACAAGAAATATTGTAGAAATAGTGAATACTATATATATTTAGATAAATACGAAAATTTTATGTATGATCATTGAATTTTTTTTAATTGTATCAAAATTTGCTAAATTGTTAAGGTACTATAACTAAACTAATTGTAATAGCCAAAATTTATTAATTATTTGATATGAACATTTAAAATGCACACTTTTAAAAGTTTAAACTCTGCTTATAATAATTAATTTAAGAGAATGTTTTAAGCCTAAATTTTCTTTTAATAAATCATCATCATCATCTCAAAAGAACTCTATTATTAAAAAAATATTCTTAAACCTATTAAGAAAGAAGGATCACGTCAAGTCGAAAATTTTATTTTAACGCTATTTAAAGGACCATTTTATTATTCTTAAATAGTTAAAATTATTTTTAATGTATATATTATAGAGTTCGTACAATAGAGTACGTCCAATTTCACAGCTGGTTATATATACCATACATATCCTAAAATGCCGAAATTTAATTTGTACTAAAAATAATTTTAATATATTTTGACCTATATTCCCAATTAAAACCACGGTTTTTATGAGGACACACCATAAACAGTAATTTTTTTTTAAAAAAAGAAGTTATTCACATCAATGTTCCATCAAATTAATATATGTAATATAGTAGTATTTTTAAATTAATTGAATATTTTAAATAAAAAAGTTTATATATTAAAAATTATATGAAAAGTATTATAAATTTCATTTTTTAAAATATTACTATGGTGAAAAAGTACATTATAAAATGTTAGTCAATATTATTATTATTTGAGTTAAAAAAAAACTATGACAATTGAAAATAAACAGAGATAACAATTGACTCAGACTTTATTATTAACTTATTTTAAGCATTTATAAGCTAAAATAACTTTTAAACACAAACATCGATGCGCGTAGTATATATATATATATATATATATATATATGGTGTTATCAAAGACAATATGACAATTCTATTTGAGGACCCCAAATGTACCAAAAAGAATCTGATCCAAATAGAATTTATCACACTTTAAGATAAGATAGTGTTATATAAATAGACTGTGTTTCCTGTTTTAGATCCTGCTTATATCCTATCTTAAAATGCCACAATAATTTTCTAATAATTTTGGATGTACGTTATTATTACACATCTTTTTAAAAAAAATAAAAAATTTATGTGCTTGTTACTAGTGCTTGAACACAAAAATCATTTAGCATATTTTATGAAGTCATTTGCTGGTAATATAAAGATATTTTTGAATTAAAATATTAATTATAGATTAAACTATAAACGAAGAGAATTTCTGCTAATTTTATATAATTTAAAGATATTTTTAATTAAAAGAAATTTCATTTTATGAATTAAAGACACGAAATAATAAATGGAGCTTTATATGAAACAGTTGATTAAAGAAAGAAATTCTGTTTAGGAGACAATTTGATACTCATTCGTGTACCTTATAAAGTTTTTGAGTATATATTATTTTTTTAATATAAGAATATTCTGCCTTTATATATATAATTATATATACCTTAGGATAATCCAATAAAATAGACTCCACTTCATAATGTTGTCTGTACTTTTTTATATCCAAAAATTCCATTATTCAGTTCAGAAACAGAGCCCCAAATTTATTTATTTTTTAATAGGATATCGAATTAAAAATTGCGTCAATTTAATTGTTTAGATTGTCATTTTGTCTCTTATTTCGATGAGTGTTGTTAGTTTAAATATTATTTTAATATTTATATTTTATTATATATTATATTGGTTTGTTTAATTTGATTTTTAGATAAAATGAAAAGTCATATTTTATAATGATTAGTATAAAATAATTAAGTAGTTGTTATAAATCCATTGAATTGTGTGGATTGTCCTTTAGATATACTCAAGACTTAATTGTATTCATGTATACATGTTTCCAAGGTGATAAGAACCATTTGGATAACTATGTACCTACTAATTGGGCATTTATCATGAGGGCTTTTGGGGTGATATCTCAACTCTATAAATAGAGATATCATTCACCTTTTGTTATATACGCTTGAATAAGAAGAAAGTCTTATCTTCCATCTTACTTCTCTTGTCTTCTCTTTATGATTATATTCTTATGAGCTTAATTTTATAACACGTTATCAGCACGAGTCTCTATCTAATTGAGAGTGAGTTCTTGTTTTTCTTTAGCTCATATTTTGGTTGATCTCGTTATGAAGATCAAAGTATTATATGCATAAAATCAGGTATATATTTTCTAAAATATTTTATGATTTAGAATAAAATAGTATTCAATCACTAACAATTATCAGGAACCGAAGACATATACTATACTGGTTGAATATGACATGCTATACAAAACTTCTTAAATAGAAGAAGGTATAAAATTTTAATAGCATGAATTTGAATGTTATTTTGATTGTTTTGAAAGACTCAAAGGGTGAGTCATGTTGTACTTCGGTTTATTATACCGTTGGTTAAGGGTAAGACGATGGATTCAAGTTTCATCGCACCAAAAGGGTAAGACATCAGGTTAAAGTCCGGATGCACCATAATGAAAAATATTTGAGGATAAGACGATAGATTCAAGTTCTATCGCACCAAAAGGGTAAGACATCAATTTGAGTTTTGATGCACCGTGATTGGGTTCAAGTCCCACAGAATTATGGCGTAACACGCCTTATATGGATAAGACATTGAGTTTGAGTCAATGCACCATAGTGATGATATAATGATGACTAAGGCTTTGATAAAAAGTCTTGAAATTCGTCCTATTGAATTTGCTCCATTCCTTGAAAAGAATGTGGTAGCAACATATGATAATTTTAAAATCACATGTTCACTTGTTCCATTCTATCGTATGAATGTGGTAGCAGTAAATAGTTAGTCTGAAAAATGACAAATGATTAACGATATGAAAAAAGGCATGAAGGGACGGAATTATAATAGTCATCATTGTGGTAATTATAAAAGGAAGAACACTATGGGTTCTCCAATAGTCCTTCGAAATGTGAAGGCAGTTTTCATTATCAAAATGGTATGAAAGGTCATTAGACTTGTGAATGTTGTCAACCCAATAATTTGACAAGTTTATAAATCCTCTATCATGATAAAAGAAGATAAAGTGATGGTACACTTGATCTTTCAAAGTGATGTTGAGGTGTGTCATGGAAATATGATGAATTTTAAAGCCATGACAATGTGCTTATAATGCAATTTATGAAGTACATATAAAGTTCATTCCTTGAAGAGAATGTGACTTGTGATAAGTATCGTGAATGCTCGACCATTCTATAAGAGAATGGGTCCAGATGTGATAAAATCATTATGGGTTGGATATATGCCACAACTCACCTCTATGGAAGGTTTGAGAAAAAATAATATATGTCACTTCTCATCTCTACGGGAGATTTGAGAGGAAATAAATTTATTTGGCAGAAATGGCTAATTGTATTGTACGTTTTATACGTCACTATGGTATGTTTATTGTGAACTACCGAAAGGGCAAAAGAAAGAAATAGTTCTTGCCTATAAGGATTGTAGTCATTATTGTGTGGCAATACAAATTTGTCATTGGTTGTGTACCTATGGTACAACAAAAGTAAAGCAAGAAAGACGTCTTGCTCGTAATGATTTTGACCATGACAATAATAATATAATTTCCTCCTTGAAGGAGATGCTCACCATAGGGATGGTGTCATGCAATATGTGATAGTACACAAAATTAATTGCAAGCTCTAACGAGTTGTGCTATTATCAGAGGAATAATATTGGGGTTGTAGTAAGTCTCAAAAGAAACTTTTTAAGTTTCGGATGAATTGAAAATAAATATTGAGACTATAAATCACTACAACCGAAGAGGGTTTAAATGTTTATGTAAAAGATTACCCCACTTTTCCTCTTGTTTGTTCCATACAAACATGTACATGCTGATGAAATCACATGTAAAAGTAAACTATAAGTGTACTAAAATAAATATCAGTTGGCATGACTGGTTGACCATTCTGATTAAATGTGATGCAAACATGATTGAGAATTCAGGTGATTTATATGATGAAGAAATAAAGATTCTTCAAGAATTCTCTTGTGTTGCTTGTTCTCTTGATAAAATGATTATTGTACCAGCTAAGGTTAGGATTGTAATCCCCTAATATTTTTGGAACATATAAAAGGGTGAATATGAGTCTGTTCACCTGTCATGTGGATCATTTACAACTATATTATTGATGCATCTATGCGATGGTCACATGTATTTTGTTGTCAACTTATAAATTGGTTTTTGTAAGGTTGTTTGCTCGAATTGTTAAAATTAAGAGCACAGTTCCAAACTACGAAATTATATTGATAATGCTGGTTGATTTAGCAGAAATTGTATGCCTCTAATTATAGCTAAATAATGGTTATGAGAACAAAAGTCCCAAATAAGATTTGGTATGAGATAATTTTATTTAACATGTAGCAACATATGTATGCATCAAACCAAGAAGGTTTCCCTATTAAAATTGGTTCAGGGTCAGGAATCATATAATTTTCATCTAAAATATTGAATGTGCGGTTATGATTTTAATTGCTCCACCACGCAAAAAGATGAACTTCCAAATTAGGTTGGAGAATGTTAGATTTTCTAACATTAGGGGGAGAGATGATTGACAACTGAAACTTATGTGTGAGGTTAATTATGAATTATCTAGATCCTCGTTAAATAAATATGTGAACTTAAAGTTCAAGAGATAATTCAGTTGCATAATGTTGCAAATCAGTTGCGATATAAATGCACTGACCCTATGATATAATTCAGCTGCAAATGATCCAATGTGAAGTCCTTGAAGGACAGAGTCTATGATATGCCGGAAGCGTAATAGACCAATCGATTCCAAATATAAAATTCCTTAAAGAAGGAAGGAGCAAATGATCAATATGGTCATGATAATGAGGCAAGTTCTATAAAAGAGCACATTGACATAACACTTCATAAAATCTTGAAAAAGGTTCAGGTACCTGAAATACTGAAAAATGAAGAGATCTTGATAAGTTATGTCTTGTTGGAATCGATATCAAATAACTGTCGACGGTATCTTTGATATGAGGTAGCGCTCAATGATATAAATTTTGACGAGGATCTTAAATTCAAATCTGTTATATAGTGTGGACAGATAAATGGTTGGCCAAGTAAAATGCACAATTCAAGTATATTTTGTTTCACTTTGAAAAGTGATATTTTGGACTGGTAGTCCATAAATCAAGGTATAATGTCAGTGGGGTACAAATAAATTATTATGCGATAGTATAACCGTAAGATATCAAATAAGGTTTGTGCCTTGGGGCATAAAGGTTTATCGCAAAAATCATGACATTATTAGAGATGTTTTCTCCTTTGGTGGATGCAATGAGGTTTGTTTTGATCTGGCAACATATGAAAACTTGAATGCATGTAATGAATAATTGTAATGTCTAGCTAGACAATGAAGGTTATATGAAAATCCTTGAAACATTCGAGGTGTCTGAAGCATATAAGAGTTTGAAAGAAACTTTTCCAATAAACTTCAAGAATCCTTATATGGATTGAAATAGTCAAGGAAGAAAAAGGGTACAAAAGAATGCCCTAATTGTCCTTGTATTTTTATGAAAAGGTCTTGGTAAGACAAAATTTTGTCCTGACCTACAGATTGGTAATTTGACAACTGAAATATTTGTCTAACAGTGCACATACACTGAAAAGTTTTGATGCAATTTTATATGGATAAATCGCATTCATTGAGTACCCCAATGATTATGAGATCACTTGACATAAATGATGATTCAATTTGATCTCAAAAGAAGGATGAAGAACTTCTTGGTGATGACACTCCATGTCTAGGGCACTAGTGCATCTTACTAACAATATTTGACCAGATATTTATTTTGCAGTAAATTTTCTTGCAAGATTCAGTTTCTCCCCGATAAAAGGACATTGAAATGGTGTTGAGCACATGATTGAATTGTAAGGTTGTTTGCTCGAATTGTTAAAATTAAGAGCACAGTTCCAAACTATGAAATTATTTTGATAATGCTGGTTGAATTAGCAGAAATTGTATGCCTCCAATTATAGCTAAATCATGGTTATGAGAACAAAACTCCCAAATAAGATTTGGTATGAGATAATTTTATTTAACATGTAGCAACACATGTATGCATCAAACCAACAAGGTTTCCCCATTAAAATTGGTTCAGGGTCAGGAACCATATAATTTTCATCTAAAATGTTGAATGTGCGGTTATGATTTTAATTGCTCCACCACGCATAAAGATGAACTTCCAAATAAGGTTGGAATAAATGTTAGATTTTCTAACATTAGGGGGAGAGATGATTGACAGCTGAAAATTATGTGTGAAGTTAATTATGAATTATCTAGATCCTCGTTAAATAAATATGTGAACTTAAAGTTCAAGGGATAATTCAGTTGCATAATGTTGCAAATCAGTTGCCAGATGAATGCACTGACCCAATGATATAATTCAGCTACAAATGCTCCAATGTGAAGTCCTTGAAGGACAGAGTCTATGATACGCCGGAAGCGTAATAAACCAATCGATTCCAAATATAAAATTCCTTGAAGAAGGAAGGAGCAAATGATCAATATGGTCATGATAATGAGGCAAGTGCTATAAAAGAGCACATTGACATAACACTTCATAAAATCTTGAAAAAGGTTCAGGTACCTGAAATAATGAAAAATGAAGAGATCTCGATAAGTTATGTCTTGTTGGAATCGATATCAAATAACCGTCGACGGTATCTTTGATATGAGGTAGCGCTCAATGATATAAATTGTGACGAGGATCTTGAATTCAAATCTGTCATATAGTGTGGACAGATAAATGGTTGGCCAAGTAAAATGCACAATTCAAGTATATTTTGTTTCACTTAGAAAAGTGACATTTTGGACTGGTAGTCCATAAATCAAGGTATAATGTCAGAGGGGTACAAATAAATTATTATGCGATAGTATAACCGTAAGATATCAAATACGGTTTGTGCCTTGGGGCATAAAGGTTTATCGCAAAAATCCTGACATTATTGGAGATGTTTTCTCCTTTGGTGGATGCAATGAGGTTTGTTTTGATCTGGCAACATATGAAAACTTGAATGCATGTAATGAATAATTGTAATGTCTAGCTAGACAATGAAGGTTATATGAAAATCCTTGAAACAATCGAGGTGTCTGAAGCATATAAGAGTTTGAAAGAAACTTTTCCAACAAAGCTTCAAGAATCCTTATATGGATTGAAATAGTCAAGGAAGAAAAAGGGTACAAAAGAATGACCCTAATTGTCCTTGTATTTTTATGAAAAGGTCTTGGTAAGACAAAATTTTGTCTTGACCTACAGATTGATAATTTGACAAATGAAATATTTGTCTAACAGTGCACATACACTGAAAAGTTTTGATGCAATTTTATATGGATAAATCGCATTCATTGAGTACCCCAATGATTATGAGATCACTTGACATAAATGATGATTCAGTTTGATCTCAAAAGAAGGATGAAGAGTTTCTTGGTGATGAAACTCTATCTTGGTGCAATCAGGGCACTAGTGCATCTTACTAACAATATTTGACCAGATATTTATTTTGCAGTAAATTTACTGGCAAGATTCAGTTTCTCCCCGATAAAAGGACATTGAAATGGTGTTGAGCACATGATTGAATATCCTCGAAGGACCATAGTTATGGGTTTATTCTATTCCGAGGAATCCAAGACAAAATTGATTGGTTACGCAGATGCAGAATATTTATCTGATCCGCATAAAGCTCTATCTCAAGCACGCTATGTGTTTGCATGTGGAGGCACAATAATATCCTGGCGATCAATGAAGCAAATGTTGCTATGCAGAAATAAAAGTCCTCCATGAAGCAAGTCGAAAGTGCGTCTGGTTGAGATAAATGACACACCATATTCAAGAAATGTGTGGTTTTTCTTTGAAAAAGAATATACCAACCACAATGTACGAAGATTGGAGACATCATCACAAGAAATTAAGTGATGTTTTAATCAGGGGGAGTATAATACGCGTTGCACTCTTTTTCCCTTGACCGAGGTTTTTTCCCACTGGGTTTTCCTGGCAAGGTTTTTAATGAGGCAACAAATAGTGCGTATCAAAAAATATGTGTACTCTGTTTCCTTCACTAGAATTTTTCCCCACAGGGTTTTTCCTAGTAAGGTTTTAACGAGGCACATTATCTATGGACATCCAAGGGGGAGTGTTATAAATCCATTGAATTGTGTGGATTGTCCTTGAGATATACTCAAGACTTAATTGTATTCATGTATACATGTTTCCAAGGGGATAAGAACCATTTGGATAACTATGTACCTACTAATTGGGCATTTATCATGAGGGCTTTTGGGGTGATATCTCAACTCTATAAATAGAGATATCATTCACCTTTTGTTATATACGCTTGAATAAAAAGAAAGTCTTATCTTCCATCTTACTTCTCTTGTCTTCTCTTTATGATTATATTCTTATAAGCTTAATTTTATAACAGTAGTTTAGTTTTTTTCTTTTTTTTGGGGTTTTGTTTAATATTATTTTGTGAAACCCTAAGGAAGCACTTTGTGGCGAGTATAATCTACTCTCTTCAATCGTTTACAATATTTTATAAGAAATGTAAATTGCACTAGGTAAATCTCATAATAATTGAATAACAAACAAAGATTGAATCCGCTCTAGGCTTTATAAGTAATTCTATCTCGTACCCTAATATTATTGATGTATGACATAATATAACGACAAAAAATACTCAATCTGAATTTAGCTCTAGGTTTTGTTAGTAATTTTATCCCGTACCCTAATATTATTGATTTATAACATTATAACGACAAAATAACAATACGTAATAACCATCCATACAAAATGTTAAATATCAAAATTATATACCGAATATCAAACGAAAAAAAAAAAAAACTATCACAAACCCTCATCCCCGTCTCAAACTCTTAAACCCAATTTCCCAAAAACCTTCCCAATTACAACAAACCCAAAAATTCTCACTGTTCCCAAACTGAAAGCCTATCAATGGCTGCACAGCTTACTTGTGTCACTGCCATTAACGACCTCCCCGATGTCATCCTCTCCAACATCATCGCCGTCGTCTCCGACGTCCGCAGCCGCAACTCCGCCTCCCTTGTCTGCCGGAAATGGATGGTCCTCGAACGTTCCACGCGCTCCTCCCTCACGCTCCGTGGCAACGTCCGTGACCTCATCATGTTACCCACTTGCTTCAGATCCGTTACTCACCTTGACCTCTCCCTTATCTCACCTTGGGGTCATCCACTCCTCTCCCCCACCGCCGTTGCTGACCCTTTCTTAATCGCCCAACTCCTCCACCACTCTTTTCCGGCCATCACTTCCCTCGTTCTGTACACGCGCAGCCCGTTAACCCTAAGGATCTTTCCTCCGTTATGGCCAAACCTCAAGGAAATCAAGCTTGTTCGATGGCATCAACGTCCGCAATTATCAGCTGGGGAGGAGCTCAGTATGCTATTTACAGAGAATTGCCCAAAGCTTCATTCGCTAGATTTGTCCAATTTTTACTGCTGGACCGATGATATTCCTGTTGCACTTGAATCTCATCCTACAGTTGCAGCTAATCTCACGAGCTTAAATCTCTTGAATTCGAGTTTTTCTGAAGGGTTTAAGTCTGATGAGATTAGCTCGATAACGCGAGCTTGCCCCAATTTGAAGGAGTTTCGTGTTGCTTGTGTGTTTGAACCCAGGTACTTTGGGTTTGTTGGTGATGAAGGTTTGGTTTCCATAGCTAATAATTGTCCTAAATTATCAGTGCTTCATTTGGCTGATACTTCAGCTTTATCAGACGCTAGGGGTGATCGAAATGATGAGGGGTTCACTCAAGAGGACGCGAAGTTTAGTGCTTCAACTTTGATTGAGGTATTTTCTGGTCTTCCACTACTTGAAGAGTTTGTTTTAGATGTTTGTAATAATGTTAGAGACACCGGTCCTGCGTTGGAAATTTTGAACAAGAAATGCCCCAAATTGAGATTGTTGAAGTTGGGGCAATTCCATGGTGTTTCTATGCCAATTGAATCAAAGTTGGATGGGGTGGCTCTTTGTGAAGGGCTTCAATCGTTGTCGATAAGGAATGTGGGGGATTTGAATGATATGGGTTTGATAGCTATAGGTAGAGGGTGTTCGAGGTTAACCAAGTTTGAGATTCAAGGTTGTAAGAAGATTACTATGAGGGGCATGAGGACACTAGCTTCTTTGCTTAAGAATACGTTGGTTGATGTCAAGATATCTTGCTGCAAGAATCTTGGAGCCTCTTATTCATTGAAAGCATTGGAACCAATACAGGATCGGATCCAAAGGCTTCACATTGATTGTGTTTGGGATAGTGTTGAAGAATTTGAGGATCTTGATGGTTATGGATATGGGTTTGATCTTAACGTGAACGATGGAGGTCAGGGATCAAGCAACTCTGCTGGTTCTGGGGACACATTTGAATGCGAGGAAGATGCATTCACGTTTAAACAGCAGAAAAGATGCAAGTATGAGAAAGTCAATAGCCATGCTAATGGACATAGTGGACGATCATGGGACCGGCTGCAATCCCTCTCTCTTTGGATTGAGGTTGGTGAGCTTCTGACTCCTTTAACAGCTGCAGGTCTTGAAGACTGTCCTAACTTAGAAGAGATCAAGATTAAAGTGGAAGGAGATTGCAGGCTATGGTCAAAACCTTCGGGGCGAGAATTTGGACTGAGCACCCTTCTATACTATCCTATGCTATCCAAGATGCATTTGGATTGTGGAGATACCATAGGATATGCACACACCGCGCCATCAGGGCAGATGGATTTGAGCTTGTGGGAAAGGTTTTATCTGTTAGGGATTGGGAATTTGAGCCTTACTGAACTTGATTACTGGCCACCACAAGATAGGGACGTTAACCAAAGGTGTCTATCCCTACCAGCAGCTGGGCTGCTACAAGAATGCGTCACTCTCAGGAAACTCTTCATCCATGGAACAGCACATGAACATTTCATGATGTTCTTTCTTAGGATCCCAAACTTAAGAGATGTACAACTGAGAGAAGATTATTATCCCGCACCAGAGAATGAAATGAGTACAGAGGTGAGGGCAGACTCCTTGAGTCGCTTTGAAGCTGCCCTAAACAGGCGCCCAATATCTGATTGATGCAAGGGGAGCTAATTGTCCAGTGCCTCAAAGAGTTTTATTTGGTTTGGATAATGTACTAATTATCCAGATCTCTTTATATGCATTATGGTTTTGTGCATTGACATCTGATGCACTTTGCTCAAATTGGGATGAAGAGGATGATCGCTAATCAAATTTGGGTCCCTGTTCTGCTTGCAAGGAGTGGAATTGTAGAATTAGGTAAACGAACTCTGCATTTGATTTCACAAAAAGGCTTAACGTTTCAACTATATTTCTACATACACGATATTTTTTCTAAAACTGGAAAATCACACAGTTACTACAACTTGAGCCGGACATTGTTAACACCTCTACCATGTTTTTTCCTGTACAGACAAAACAGATTGCTCTAACAGATTGCATACTCGCACTCTAACAGTCGGGTGAGAATTTCCGCGCAACTTGGTCTATCCTTGGGCTCAGCCCAACAGTCTGAAATGGAAAAAACGATGAGTCAGGGGATGTCAAAAAGCTAAAAGGAGAACATTATGGAGAGGAACAGAAGAACGGTGGAATACATGGGTCCATTGCATTTAGTTATACATTACGCCAGAAATACCTGCAATTAGTTGGCCAAGGGGTCCTTCAGGTATCTCTAGCCTTGATCCTTCATTGGCAACAATATAAACTACCTAAAAGGCACAAGGCAGTTGTTGTTACTTGATGTAGCCACGTGGAAATAAGACACTAACTTCCAAGACATAAGAAAAAACAATTAACCATAACAAAGGAGAGGTTAAATATTGGCATAACAAAGGAGAGGTTAAATATAGCGCACGTACCCTCTCTGGTGGTACGCCGTGCCATGGTCTTTCTAGGGTACAAAGCTCCCACATAATCACGCCAAGACTAAAAATGTCACATTTTTCTGTATAAGGCTCGTTTCGGATGAGCTCTGGAGCCATCCATTCAGGAGTGCCAGCTGCTGCAGTATCTCTCATAGGTGCATCTGTCATTATTTTCGAGAGCCCAAAATCACATATTTTGACACTCCAGTGCTTGTTCACAAGGCAGTTTGCACTTTTTAGATCACGGTGGACTATCTTCATCCGATGCATGCACATCAACCCTCTTAGTTGCCAACAGAAGCAAGAAACTAATCATAAATCCCGTCCTTGAGAAATATAAAAGTAGAAGCATGGTTGAGGTATTTTATTTAGAAGCTTCTGAAGCATTATGTAATAAAAAAACAATACATGGTTTGTATGTAATTAACGTGTGTTGAAGGGATTGTAATCAGCATTCATAGAAAAAGAAGAATGTCTCGAAAGGACATGGAATTTCATCATGCAACAGATTATTTAATTGGATCCAAATTAAACAATCAGCATCATAAGACTAAGGCATGCAAAACAGAATGTGGGTATTATTAGAATGCCTCCCGAAAATATTTCAAATCATTTTTTTCAAGTTACATTTGAAGAGCTTTCCTGCTATATGATTTTGTGTTTTGAGACCCCTGGACATATCATTGATGCTTAAAACAAAAAATTAACAGGAGCATTAATTAAAATATAAAAGAAAAGAGGATCACTAAAAAGCATTAAGAACCACCAAGTTATCTTGCAACACCAAAGACCAACAACAACCAACCTGCATATGTCACGAAGCATCTTGAGTCTCCTCCGCCAGTTAACTCTCTTCTTTTGACCACTTAAATGGATCAAAAAATATAGAGATCCCATCTCCATGAATTCAGTAACCATCGACAAATGAGGAGGCGTTGTGCATGCGCCAAGAAACAATATAACTGCAACCGTGGAAGGAAGGAGCAATATTATAGAGCCAAGTAAGAAAGAAAAGCCAATACGTGAAAAGAAAAAGATAAGAGAAATACCATTTGGATGCCGAAGACGGCTGAGAAATCAAAAAGAAAAAAAACTCAAAGTTAGAACATTTCGAAGTCAAAAGGAGTTAGGCCAATCCTAGAAAGACACAATACCTAAGAATGGAGATCTCATTGCAGAAGTCCTCCATGTTTTCCTCTGTAAGATCTTGCTCCAGGAAAACTTTAATCGCAACATCAGTTCCATTCCAAATTCCTCGAAAAACTTCTCCAAAGAATCCTGCAAATATAGCCAGATTGTTTAGACCTCAAACTCCCAAATACATATTCAGAGTGGTGGAAGAAAAAGCAGATTAACATAACATAGGAGAGCATATATTTGGACCTTGATCACTTTGAAGATATATTTAAGTAGAAGACTTCTAAATTTTTTTAGTAGCAAACCTAAATTTATTATGTTTCTCCATTCTTTAGCTCCATATGTATCCACATCATATACATCATTTCGGATATAATGTTGTAAGACAGTTAGCTCTCCATGTGGTGTAGGCATAACACCATCCCCTGGTGGCGCATTATCTCCAACGCGCGCTCCATTTGATCTTTTTTGCTTATATACATTATGTACCTTTTGTTGGTGAACTAAGATAGTGTTCAACTGAACAAAGGTATGCCCCTCCTATATTTCTAACAATCTATCTATACAGCAAAGAATTTCTTTCTCATTCCATAAATACAAGTATTGCACTCTTACCACTAGACACGTATCTGCTATTATTCTTGGGAGTTGGGAGCATCCACCAAATGTTTAATATAGTATCATCCCTGCCAGAAAGCATAAGTATGGGTTGGACCTAAAACTAAAGAAGGTGACCAACAGTCTACCCATGCTCCTTAAATGAACACCACCACCCAGTTACAATTATCTCCTTCCTAAGTTATCGCCATCAATAGGACTCCCCACAAAGCACACCACTTTTTAGGTGCCATTGATGATTTCCAAAAAAGTCTTGCCATATACATTCTCCAGAAAACGGTTTGAAAATCATTACCAAAATAACTAATCACCGCCCACCACCCAAAGGAAAACATTTTTGTAGCTAAAAAGTCTTTGCGGAAAATCGATAAAGGACTTCACTTTTCAATGTAGTTGCCCACACCGTATATCAACAAAACCACATTATGTTCCGGTTCCTTAGAGCCCGTAGTTTTGAAAAAATGAACTTCTCTTCATTATGCAGTTCCACAAACTATTATGTGTGATTATGTAACCTCATAAATAACCAACCCTATAGACCATTACGTTGTATCTCTACTTCTCAGAGCATGCTCTTGCATAAAGTCCCTGTAACCACCTTACTAGGATAGCTTGATGAAAGTGGAAAATCCAAGCTGTTTTCTATGCCAAACTCAAAGCACAAAGTGATCAAACACATTATGATAAACATCAACCAAGGTTTCTCACTCATCAAAGTTCACAGCGCATGATCAATCAGTATTAGTATAATAGTTGGCAGGCTAAGCTCAAGGAGCAGTGACAACAGTCTCAAATCAGCTCATTGTGGACTCATTAGTTGGTACAAAAGCAATAAGTGCAACCAAATGAATTTAAAACAAAAAAAATGAAGCATAAAATACAACACTGCCACTTGGAAAAATGATTTCAAATAAACTCACCAATCCCAATACGAGTGCCAACAGTCAACTCAGAGAAGTCTATATTCCATTCTTCAAAAGGTAGAAGAGGCTTATTCACGAACATCGGTGATTCCAAAATCTTATTCCAGGTTGAGACCATTTTGTCATTCATCTGCCCCCTTCCTTCCAGAGCCTGCCTCCTGAATTCATGGGGAGACGAGGGTAATGATACTGCCTTCTGGGAGCTCATGTGTTCTCTTGACAATGGAAACATGGAAGACTGTCCACGCGATATTTCAGGGTCGTCATGGTGAAAATCAGACACCTAAAAATACAAATCGTTTGGCCAACACACAGAGATAGAAAGAGACAATCCATCAAATACTGTTTCGTATATTCAATTAGGGTTAAGATAGAATATTGTAATAATCAGAGATCCCATTATTTTTCACCATGAACTAAGATAATAACATTCATTTATTAAGAGGAAAACAACTCCAAAAGATACTCGTATGCAACTTCATTCCGGTGAAATTAAGAGAGTGAAAGATCCCTAGAGAAAAGGACAGCCACAGAATCGAGAAAAAAATTCAACAAGAGTGTATACTGCCGCTCATTTTAACCTGTAGGCGGTTAGAAAAACCCAACTATTTCCAGAGTGAAAGACATCAAAGTATTAGGAATCTCAAAACCAGAGAGAAATGGTAGCTTACATTTTTTTGAAGATCCAATGTCCCGCCTCTGTCATTTGAAGAATGGGGGGATGAGCTATTTTCCCCTTGTTCTCTTCGATTCTGCTTCATTGCTTCATTCATTGCTCGAACCGCCCTGGTTTCGTGCATGAAACAAAAAACGGCATAAGTCAACGAAGGACATGGTTGTTAAGTCTTCTTAACAACATCTCTGACAGCGTCCATATTGTTATGAAGTACATCTATATCCAGGCACAAGTTCTAAGCACTAAGTTCTTTTTTTTTCGTACAGAAAACATAGGGTGCTTACTAACATTCTTGGAATATATCACAAAAGATTGATAATAACACAATTTAGTTAAATTCTCACTTGTACAAATTAATACCAAAAAGATGAGCCTATGAACTACAAGTGAAGACATTTATGATGATATTACAATATCTACCTTACGATGTCATCGCCAATTTCTGGAGTAATACTAATACTTCTTCTTCGTAACCTGCGTGGTTCAGATGTAGATGCTCCTTCTGACCTGTGTATAGAAACAGTCAAAATTCAGCAAGTTTCTGACAATTATGAAGGTTTATTATGCTCAAAAGTCTTCACAAGTCGATCCATTTTTTTTGACGACAAGGAAACCCGCAGCCGCTACCCTTTTGGGTGCGCACGGGGTAAAACCCCGCTCCTATGCAATAGCTCGCAAACCACATAGAAGAGGAAGTCGATCCATTTTTAAACAGGTAAATTTAAAGAGCGTGCATATGTTAGAAAAGAAGAGATTATGGAAATTTTAACTCACATAAATATATATAGCTCTGAGTTACCCATCCCATAAAACATCAAAAGGTAATGATTGTGTCAAATAGACTAAAGATGAACAAAGTTTAGACCATTATCCCATTTTAAAGGGAGAAACTATGCAACGTTTTAACTCTAAATCTGAGACGCTCCACAGAAAGATGAGATAAAAAAGACATAGTATGGAACACCCAGTACTCAGAATTCTTCTACCAAAAAACTATTCGCCATCCATCTCAAGTCAATATTACGTCTTATTAGTTCCACTGTAAAGGACTTATTTTTGTTCAATCTGTTCTTTTTCTCTTTAATGATTTGTAAAAAGAAATGTGTCATCATTATCCAAGTAATATCAAACACTTCCAGATTAGAGTCTTAAGAAACATAATTACTACATCAAATATTTTAAAGAACAAATAATAGCTTTCCAGCAAGGGGAAATATTGACAAAATTGTATCTTATAAGTTTGGAATAACTTATAAAAAATTACAAGGGTAATAGGACCAAATACCAACACACTGAAATCCTAATTAGTATGCATATGCACTCTTGTACTAACTCTATCAGCTATGCAAAACCCATCCTCAATAGCTATTAAGCACTTTCATAAAAAACTAGTAGTTAAGACAACTGATCAGGAAGGCAAATATCCATGTTTGAAGATACTATTAAACTTGATGGAATTTCATCAACAGAAATATTTTCACATGAGGTGGCTGCTGAGGTATGCACTTGTGTCTTCTACAGAAAACATGCTTAATTAACATCAAAATATTGCATTCAGCAGTTCATTTTAAGCAACATTAGCCTCTCTGATTGTCAACTCAAGCGAATGAACCAAACTACTGTGAACTGGGAAGTGGGCACCCTAAATGTGAATGGCAATAACATGTGAGATGAACCAAAATAACAGCAGGAACAAAAAGAACAATTTGAGTGCTTTATGTATGTCAATGTTTTGCTGAAATGCTGATATAAACTCATAGGAAACTGAAAACAAGACCAGAATTAAATACCTTGATGTAGCAACATCATCTGAATAATCTTTGAATGTTTTGGTATCACCACTAAGCATAGACCTGGCACGTGCTCGAAATGAAGGATGCTCCGGACTAGAGATTTGAAGTGAGAGAAGAACATAATTAGACGAAACCATCCATTACAGTAAAATGAACAGCTCAGTTTAATGGAAATGAAGAGAGCCACTTGATGTGTTGAAAACATTGCAACCTTACATCTTTCCGTAACATTGTTTGAAACCTATATGATACCTCTTTAGCATGACAAAAATATCTTTTGATTTGCGGAGATTGATAAGAAAAAACTGAGAAGCTTTCAAAGATATAACTACACGTCTAGGACTCTTTATTCAAACCAGGATGCTATACATGTACATGTGAGATGCCAATTTTTTTTTTCCTGGATTATAAGACATGTTAAAAAACAAAGAAAATAAGGGAAATCTTAAAGAGCCTTCTAAAATTTGCTAGTTCAATATTAGCTGAGTCAAAATTAGTGTTACCATTTAACCACAAAATGCAGCAGAGTTAAAAGTAAATAAATAAATGGTATACAAGTACATGTGAGATGCCAGATTCATTTTTGGATCATAAGACATGTTTGAAATGACAAAAAGTAGTGAAATCATCAAGCCTTCTAAAACTCAGTTCAATATAGCTTATTCAAAGTGGTGTTACAAATTAAACACAAAGTGAAGCAGTAACAAGAGTAAATAAATAAATTAGAAGAAGACCAATGATTAAAATTAAAACAATTCAAATATCCTACTAGTCACACTAGAACCAGCTCAAAAAGAAAAAACCAAGCTAACTGTTCAGAAACAAGTAAACAACCGCACAAATTTGTGCAAGTGGTGAATGACACCTTATGCCATGTTTGTTCCCTTTGTTACCTATCAAAAACAAAATAATTTGTTCCCTATAAATATAAATCATAGAAAAGAGCAAATGCTTAAAAGCTGTTTCCGACTATTTGTTGTAATAGTCCAAACCAAGCATGATGTTCAATTTCTCAACAAGCTACTTTTAGATATCCAGGAAGCTAGTAAATTTCATATCACTTTCTAGTAACTAGTAACAGTGATAATGAACATATACATGTTCTCCATTTTCAGGATCATTTTGAAAAAAGCCATACTATTGCATCACGATATGAAGTTCAGATTTTAAACTAAAGAATTCAGTACTGTGTAATGCAAACCAAGTAATTTTGAGACACTTGAAATTCGCCAACAAAAACACACATTATATACAAGATCTCGTAACACAAAGATTTTAAATACCATGTTTCAAAGGCACATCGAACTCTGCAGTTAAAGCTACCCAGCATTATAAATAGACTTTATTAAGCTAAACATTGCTTGCCCTGCACATTATGCTGATTATACACATGCTTGTGCAAGGACATTTTCTTAGTTCATTAAGTTCTAATCAGAATTTAAAAACTAAGGTCACCAGATCAAAACGGTACACCTATTTGCATGTCAATTATATACACATACGCAGGGGAAACTGCAATCAGAGGACTTCAAATGATTTTATTTTAGTAAGTTAACTGTAAAGATCAGAAAAATGATTTGATCCAGAGTGTATTTTGTTGGTATGATCTCATCCAAAATTGGAAAACTGATAAAGAGCTTCATTGCATATGTAAGGCAAAATCAATTGAAATAGGAGTCATGGCCATAGAAAAGTAAACCTTGAACTAACTTCATCAAAAAAAAAAAGTAAACCTTGAACTGACTTCAAAAAGAAAGAAAAGTAACCTTGAACTAGCAGTCCTTTGTTCAGTGATAACTTTCCTTCGGCTCCTTCTCCAAGCTGCAGTAGCAATATTGGGTTCGCTGTGCGAGAAACTGATACATAAAAATAGATCCAATAGGAAATAAGATCCACAGAACAGAAAGAGAAAAAAGACAGATGAACATTCCGAATTTCCTTTGCTCAAAGAGGATACAATGAAATGTCAATGTTATTATGCAAAAGCATGATTCTTAGCCGAGTGAAATAATACCTCAATTTTCTGTCAATGGAAGTAGACCGCAACATCATATTCCTCAATGAAGGTCCTGCGGCATTTGAAGATGCTTCTAGTCTCCTCTGGCATTGAAGGGCATCATCTTTCTCGGAACTGTAGAATATATAAAAAGATCAATTAAAAATGAAGATAGGAAAAGAAGAAATGAAACTGCATCTTCACCCGCAAAAACGAACTTCCTGCAGATTACAACATGTTGACAATGATATTGCTACAGAAAATGTCGACAATGATAATGCAACAGAAAAAGATGAAAAGGATTATAGCAATTAAACTTGAACAATATTAATTAAAAAGTGAGAGAGATTTTGATCTAACCTCTCAGGATCAATTCTCTCTGAAAACCCATAAAGAGGACTATTAGGCTCCAATGGTGAATCACAGGAATCATTTTCTGCAGAATCACTCTCTCCAGCAGCAGATATGTGGGTCATGAAAATAGCCTTTGCTGATCGAGGAATAAGTTGACCAGGAAAACGCATAAGGTCGACAAGCAGTTCCACAGAATTTAACACAACTATAACAGACATATGTTTAGATGAGTCTACACATTCAGAAGCTCCATCAGCAGGCAACCCCTAATTAAGAAACACAGAAATATTATAAGGTTAAGTTTCACGAAAAGTTGGCAAAGAAAGAAAATGAAGTGAGAATTCATAAGTAGCAATACAACATTTTTCAGTATGAGTTTAGAGGTCAAACATGGAATTCACAAAAACAAGGGAACTACAATTGTTTTTCCTTCAGAGAAAAGCTTACCACAACAAGTTGACTTTCAACACCTACAGTATCCGCTAATACTTTGAACAGTATTGCTCGAGAACGGCATGACCCATGCTTTATTTGACCCAACATCTGGATGCCTCGGATGTCAGAAATGTGAGAGCTTTCTTCAAGAGCAGCTTTCGAAGGACTTAGTTCAGGGTTTGATCTTTTGAAAACATCAGATACCTATGTAAGGAGTCATTCAAACAACATATAAAATGATAAAATGTCCAAGGAAGATGCTTAACATCAACTTCAACCTTTATCTTTGACTACAACAAGAAAATACCGAATATATTCCTACATGGGGTGTGGGCAAGATGGGTTGTTGTGAGTGTATTGGGAAAAAAATTTAACAAAGAGGGCTCTTAGGGGGGGAAGAAAAAGTTCTAACTGCAGCAACAAAATAATAAGTGCCAGAACATGTTCGAATTATCTCTGTGCAACCCAAGAAAACAGAGTTAAATTGACAGGACGGCCACTCAAGAAACATCGCCATAAAGAAAACAAGTAATTTGACATGGAAACAAGCAGAAAAAAGAAAGCAAAGGAAAATGCTGTGTCAAAAATTATAGCACAGTGAAGATAAAGTAAAGAAATATGAAAACCCACCAATCCAGCTATCTTTTTTATAATAGCTGCAGGATTTGAGCCTAAACCTTTCACTAGTGCGACAATCAGTTGCTTTAGCATAGAAAGCTTCTTGTCTTTCTCAAAATCGACAAGTATAATATCTGCTCTTAAACCCTCCAAGTCCAGCGCCTGAAGTTCATCAAAAGTGGGAATATCTTCAAAAATCTCTTTGAGCCTTTTCTCCTGAGACAAAAAGGATAAAGAAAAGGGCATTCAAATAAAATCAAAACAAGTGCTAGTCAAAAACACATGCCAGCATCCACATTAGGAGATACAAGAAGGAACAAATGGAATACTAAATTAACCATTAGTTCAGCTTCTAAAGAACAAAAAAATTTATATATTATTCAATGGAAATCAAATAACAAGCACCGTCGAATAGAAACTAAAAGAAATTTTATGGTGCTCACAGCAACAACTGAGTAGAAACCATTTGGAATTGGGTCTGACAGTGTTCCAGTTTTCCAGAGAATCTGTGAAGCAGTCTGACATGGAAGCCTATCATGTATTTCATTTTCACTTGGTTCCTTGTTCCTCAAGTTCTCTTCTTTACTATCAAGACTAACAGATCCAAACTTTTCAACAAAATCTGAAGGCCAACATGCAGCCCCTGGGGACCTCTGCTCTGAGGGCCCAACTTCATCTCCTCTCTCTTCCATGCCAGCAGATAGTTTAGTTGCAATAGAACCTCCTAGACAGCTACTCCATAAAAGAGTTTATCCATCTGACACTTGTTCTTAGAAAACAGACTATCATTAATAAGGAGCTTCTCCTCCTCCAACCTGCCCAAGCTTGATGCCGTAAAATCTGCAAACATAAAATATTTGGACGTCAGCGAACATGATTCTAAAATAGATGGCTCTATATGATAAGTTTAAAAGGTTAGAGGACTCATAAGGGATAGAGCATGAATGACAGCAAAAACTACTGAAGGGCCACTAAAGTATGGAACTCCTGCTGCTTCAAAACGAAACAGAAATAAGGGATATAATCGAAGTGGATAAAGAATCTCTATTTCAAGAATCAGAGCCTGTTTGGCTTAACTTAAACAAGTAGTTTTTAAAAAGTCAAACTACAGTAACTTTTAAGTTAAAAAATAGAAAGTAGGGGAGTACGTACTCTTAACATTTAACCTTTTTCAAGTCATTTAAACTTAGTTTAAGTTATTTTTAACTTTGCCAAACACTCCCAAAATCTAAAAATGACTTAAAAGTAGGTTTGACCAACTTTTAAGCCAATCCAAATAGGCTCTCAGACAGCAAATAGTATGACATCTGAAAAAATTAACACTACCAATTTATACTGATGAAAAATAGATAGTGACACCGCAACTTTACTAAGTTGCTTGGGCGTTTGGCTTCCAGAATAGTCTTTTCACTTTGTCAGTTTGTCTTCTGATGTCTTTATCCCACAATAATGTACAGCGTTTCTAGTGTCTTTAATTTGTACTTTTTGCTGCTACTGGAACTAGAAATCCACATATGAGAAGGTGTGGGCGCATTAACCAAAGGGGAAGTTCAATGATCTTCATCTGGATTTAACTTAGATAATTGCTATGTTAAACTATCTAAAGTGGTGAAGTGCTGTGCATTGGAGAATTGATCAACATATAAACAAGATATCCCAAATCTCAATCGTAAGAGATTGCATCAGATTGCCCTCCAGTATGCAATGTTCCAAATGAAATGAACCATGGTTAACCAACAAAATGTGCCGAGTGTTGCTGCTTACCAAATAGTTTTACACCAGAGCAGATGTAATAAAAAAAACACTATATGCATTAAGCCAATAGAATACACCTTCACAAGAAGAATTACAAACATTACTATTTATTTCCCAAACCAACCTTACTTTGCTGACAAATGACTTTCCGTCAAAACTAGCAAATGTAACTACCCAAATCACATCAAAGTATACTACACAACGCAATATAAATTCAGTAGAAGTATGATATCATCTAGGTTCTAACTACCGAGGCAACAAATAAATTAATTTGCAACATCATCATTCATGAACTTGTCCGAATCCAACATTGACCATTTCACTAGGCTTAACACAACAACTTAATTAAAACTCCTCATAAGAACCCACAGAAGACTCGAATAGCAAGATAATACCAAGAATTAGATAATCAACAAGCTGAATTTAACAACCCTACTTTGCTGACAAATGAATTTTCATCAAAAGCATCACAAATCACATTGAACAACACTACACTACATAACTCAATATTAATTTAGTAGAATTTTGATATCATTTAGGTTCTAACTACTGAAGCAACAGATAAATAATCAACAACCTGAATTTAACAACCCTACTTTGCTGGCAAAAGAATTCTCGTCAAAAGCATCAAAACTATCAAATGTACTACCCAAATCACATCGAACAACACAAAACTACACTACACAATGCAATATCAATTCAGTAGAAGTTTGATATCATATAGGTTCTAACTACCGAAGAAACTGATAAATTGATGTGAAACTCATCTTTCATGAACTGAATTGCAGTCAAAATTCAGCACCAATACAGTTCCAAATCTGAACATTGACCGTTCACTAGACTCAACATAACAATTTAATTAGAATTCCTTATAAGAACCTACGGAAGACTCAAAAGCAAGATTATACCAAGAATTAGATAATCATCAATGTGAATTTAACAACCCTACTTTGCTGGCAAATGAATTTTCGTCAAACTCATCAAAACTAACAAATGTACTACCCAAATCACATCAAAGTATACTACACTACACAACGCAATATTAATTCACTAGAAGTTTGATATCATTTAGGTTCTAACTACCGAAGCAACAGATAAATTGATTTGCAGATTCATCTTTCATGAACTGGAGTGCTGTCAACATTCAGCACCAATACAGTCCCTAATCCGAACATTAATCATTTCACTAGGCTTAACACAACAATTTAATTAGAACTCCTCTAAGAACCCATGGAAGACTCTAAAAGCAAGATAATACCAAGAATTAGATAATCAACAAGCTGAATTTAACAACCCTATCAAAACAAACAAATGTACTACCCAAATCACATCAAACTACACTAAACTACACAACGTAATATCATTTCAGTAGAAGTTTGATATCATTTCCATCTGCCAAAGCAACCGAGAAATTGATTTGCAATTCATCTTTAATGAACTGGCGTATAGTCAAATTTCAGCACGAATACAGTTCCTAATCCGAACATTGAACATTACACTAGGCTTAACACAACAATTGAATTAACACTCCTCATAAGAACTGACGGAAGACTCGCAAGGAAGATAATACCAAGAATTAGACAATCAACAAACTGAATTCAACAAGAACACATGCAAATAATACTTACCGAATCTGAAATTGATGAATACAACAGCAATATCAAAAGAAGAAGAAAAAATCGTGATCGGAGAGTTACCAGTAGAGTAGATCTTAGAAAATGAATCTGGAGCTACTTCACTAACAAAGCGATTATCGCCATTTCTAATCCTTCATCGCTTGAAGATTCAGCTTCTTGTCGCAATCGTCAGTTTACACCTCTCACAAAGACGATACCAAACTCTAGAGAGAGAAAGCGAGAAAAAGAGAGAGAGAGGGAGGCGGGGATTGTGTTTGATTATATTTTTGGGTCTCTGTGTTCGTATCAATTGTTATATTGATGCATCCACCAAGAAAGCGATGGCGTTTTATTTATACTTTAATTTTATTTAATTTAAATTAAACTTGTGATCTTTCTATTTTGCATTCAGGTACAAGCATCGAATCGTATTGTACAAGTTCAGCAGGCGCAAAGGTAGCTCAATTTTAGTCAACAGTCAATGAAATTAGGAATTAAATTCCATAATTTCGGGAAACTAAGGAATATACTACTACTCCGTTCACTTTTATCTGTACACTATTTTAAAAATAAATTTTTATTTTCATACGTCAGATAAAGATAATTACTATATTTTTCCTGTTTTATCTTTAGCATTATGCATCAATTTTTAAGGAATAAAATAGTATGGCCAAATATATAAGCAGATTCCTAAACTTGTTGGGTTTTTTTCCTCAGGTACTTCAACTACGTCATTTTTCTATTGAATCATTGAATCCCCATAATTTGTTCCGTTTAAACAAACACCGTTGTCTGATGTGAAACCATATTTATGAGGGGTATTGATAGAGAATACATATGTTGTTCTACAACTCATTGGTCCAATTGATAGTGAAAAACGTTCGAAAATAATTGTGTTTTACTTAAGTCATTTGAACACATTAGAAAACAAATGAGACTAACATGGTTTGTCTTCGTTCCTTCAATCAAAATGATTCAATTCGAACACAGTTGAAGGCATTTACAATAGAAAAGCCGATTAAAATCAACCAACAGTGTTTTAAATGAACAAATTATGGGTGGTTCAATGATTCAATAGAAAAATGACGTAATTGAGGTACCCGAGGGAAAAACCCATCAAGTTTAGGGATCTGTTTATGCATTTGGCCAAACAGTATTGTTTTCTTATTAGTTATGTCAACTCCAGATACATGACAAGCAAAACTGAATGAAAGAAGTATTATTATATTTTAACAAAAATTGTTACATCATATGATATCAGTATTAGGATTGGTTAAATTTAAATCCATATTAAGATAGAATTAGCCGTTCAATTACGATCTTACGAGCTAGCTTTGTAAAATCATTAATTAAAGTGTGATTTGATTAAAGTAATTTTTTTTTTAAAAATGATTTCATATTCAAAGCTTTGTTAATATTTACATTGAAGAATTTCACATTACGATTAAAGTTTTTTTTTTTAAAGAATAATTTCATATTCAAAATTCAATCTCAAAATCTCTAATTACAAAGAAAAAAAATACGTAAAACGTTGGCGGCCCACGGAAAAAAAAGGCAAAAAGTGTGATTTGAAGGAGGTGTGAGTCACGTGCGTGATGAGGGGGAGGGGGAGTTTGGTTGCCTGTTAACTCCGACAAGGCAGCTGGCAAAGTGGGGGTGGCTTACCAACATCCACATCTTCATCCGCGTGAATCCTTTTAAACTTTAAGCACTGTTTCTTCTCTTTTTAAAATATTTATTTTTTTCTTTATTTAATATTCGATACTCACATTAAAATTTGATTAAATTCAAATTCGCATTTAAAAATTTCGCATCAAAGGTAAAATACTCCTAATAAAAATGATTTTGTACTTATCAATTCAAATTAAAAATCTCTTAATTAAAGATAAAAGACTACTTGTCACTCTATCACGACCCTTCTCGATAAATATTCATCTTCTCTCAGCTGGCGGAGCACTCAATTCTTTTGAAAAGAAAAGGCTTTTTAAAAAAAATTAAAAATCACACCAACTTATTCTAAGTATAAAACATCAATTTAAGTGACGTATTAATGAATATAGTCATGCAAAGTCGTGGAAGAGTAAATGCTACTCATAAAAGAAAATTGTGATGATAAATTAAATTAATATTTTATGATTATTTCAAATTTTGAAATAGTTTTTGAATAAAATTAACATAGCTTTAAAGCGCATGAACAAATTCAACACATATGTTGGAGCATGAGACATTGACAAATCAAACTCAAGAAATAATTCACAAAAGTTCAGACTTTATAGTTCAAATATTTATCAATTCTAATTTTAGGAATAAACGGTTCAAACTATTACCAGTTCAATTATAGTAATGGCTAACAAAAATCAAATTTTTATAAGTTAAGTGTGAACAAAAATTTCAAATTTCTCAAATAGTCCATTAAATTTGTCATATAGCCGTTTAAATTTCAACAACAATTTATGAAGTTTGTTTGCTTTCCACATTGAAAGGTAGCTAAACATCGAATAAATTTAAAATATTGACTAAAATTTAGTTATTTATTTGTTAATTTCTCCCAAGTTGCTATGACCAATGAAACAAAAATTGCTAAATGATGGACCGACATGAACAAGTAGCCAAATGTGTATCATGTATTTTAAAGGGAAAAAACGTGAACAATTAGAAGCCTCGATCTTCACCAAATTAGGGTTAGAGTCAAATTTTGACTTTTGAGATCAAGGAAATTGATTGGGTCCAATTCACACCGGACGCAATTTATTTTAGATATAATATTTACTTCGTCTAAAATTAAATATTATTTTAGTATGAATTTTTTTTTAAAAAAAATAAGTGTCGTTTTTTTTAAAAAGATTTGATTAAATGTGCAATTTTACTAAACTCACTTAGTCTTTATTAATGATATTTCATAACTTTGAGTTTGACTCCTACGATGAATTAGTTTTAGTGTATTTCACGTGAATTTTTTTAATTTTTTTTTCAAAATATTTAACTTATCATTAGTATTCATAAACTTCATGCGAAAGTATGTCTACTCATTTTCATTAAACAATTGATTATAGTAGAATAGTCATGTCATTATAGACTAAGTGAGTCGATAAATAGATATGTGACATCTGCCTGTAAAGTTAAGTTTAATATTCAAAATTTAGATATACAAAATGTATCAAATTTAACTTTAAAATAGTAAAATTGTTAATTCATAAATTCTAAAATTTATTTCAAAATGATTAAACTTGTAAAAGGTTGAGATCTTCGACTATTCCTTAAATGGGATCCTCAAAGTGGCTATATGTGCACGTTGGTCATTTTGATGGGCAAAATGTTTTAAGCCCATTAGAATTTAAATGATTCGGCTAAAATTTATAAGAGCAACTTTCACATATAACAAACAAAAAATTCATATTTGTATGTTATAGCAAAGTTTGCATAATTGCGCTTCATAGCAAACATAAAACTGTATAATTCGCTATACATATACAATTGTATTGTATAATTCGCTGGCCTATTTCGCTGCAATTGTATAATTCGCTATCCTATTTCACTGCGATTGTATAATGCACAATTGTATAATTCGCTGCCAGTTTCGCTGCAATATTTTTATAAAATTTACTTTGCATACAGTTGAATCAAATTAAAATGTATGTATATTGCATAATTATAAGTGTATAGCAAGAAGATATATGTTTTTCTCTCGCTTTATACAAAAACAGAAACACAATATATACACTTCTGTTGTATAAAGCTAGAGAAAATTGTATTTCACTGCAATTGTATAATTCGCAATTGTATAATTCGTTGGCCTTTTTCTCTGCAATATTTGAAGTAAAATGTTTGTAAATTGTATAATTAAGTGTATAACACAAAGATATATATTATTGTATGTGTATATACAATTTTCTCTCGCTTTATACAAAACAGAAACAGAATTATACACTTCTGTGTATAAAGCGAGAGAGGCGAGCGAGAATGGAGAGTGGCTAGCGAGATTTCTGGGAGAGAGACGTTGGCAAATTTTAGCTAACATTTGCTATGGAGCACAATTAAATCAAACCCTAGCTATTCCATTTATTTTAGGTTATTAGTTTGCTATTATATACAATTTTCCCTACTTATAAAGAGTCAAATCGACTTATAAGTATATTTAACTTATTTACGTGTTCGATAAACACTAAAATGATTGTAAATTAATATCAATGAAAAAGTTATTACCCCACACCCCCTCTCTGTACCCTCACCCTCACCTCCCAAAGTATATTTATTTATCTAGATTATGTACAAATGCTTTAAAAATAATTTTTATTATTTATATATCAAACGCAAAAAATAAATAAAAGTTTTAGTTATTTTCTGCAAGATATTTTCCTACCTACCGAACACACCTTTCATCACAAAACAAATCGCTATTGCGATGAGATGTATTTTTCAATCGGACCTACCATATTGTTTTTGTTGATATTTATGTTTTTTCACCTCTTGTTAGTTTTCATTGACAAAACAACGTGCTCGTCCTTGTTTTGTTGTGACTTGTTATTAGATTTTGGTTCGTTAAATTTTAATCTTTATTTGTTATGAACAAAAATAAGTTGAGAAATTACATGATTAGACATACTTTATTAATCTCTACATATTATTACGTATATTTACAAAATATTATGTATCTTATTTATGAGTTTCTTATCATATATTGAGGAAAATATATCTATATAGAAATATTTTTGCTCTCAAATATATTAAAATAGGGAGAGAGTCGAGTGAGATCTCATATACATATGAATCACACTAGATACAGTATATATATAGTCTGATTCGCATGTATCATAGATACATAGAAAAGTGACGAGCGAGATGGGAGGGAGGCGAAGGAGCTGAGCAACGAGATTTGTTATGTATCTCAGATATATGTATAAAAAAAATTACATCTAATTATGATCCTATATATGTATCCCAAAATATATGTATCTAGATAGCTATCTTGACGCACCAAAATATGATAAGATGCATAACATTACTAATTAAGACGTATCTAAAAAATTAAATCCTAATTATGATACCATAAAAAAACTTATAAATATTCATAAGCAATGCGATTAAAATTTCTAAGACTTTTTTTCCATGTCCTTTAAGTGCACTATCCAAAATATCAAAATCTTTTCTTGATGAAAAATCAACCTCTCTCTATTTGTTTTATTCCTTGTAAATAAATGTCTGAATGGTGTTGTACATTGTTAAAAGAAGGGAAACTTATGTATACTATTTAATTAGTCGATCATAATAGTTTATTACAATTATTAGTTGCGATTAATAACCCTGATTTTGCCAACTGAGGCCGCGAGCTCTAATGTTTTTTTTGTTGAGACCACCAGATTGAAGGAAACCTCATGCATGCTTTGTCACCTCTGCACTATCTCGATTAATCGCCTTTTGCGCATGCATAAAGATGTCTTATTAATTTTTTATTACGTGGGTTGACTTTGAGTTTGTACAGTAACCTCGTTTATATAATTTGACACATTTATATAATTCACAACTAACAATTCTTCGTTGTTTTGTATTTATATATGACGTCTCCTTCGATTTTTCAATTTTATCACCATATACATTTAATATAATTTATATAATGAAATTTATATATAATTTATTTAACACATTTAATATAATTTATATAATGAAATTTATATATAATTTATTTAACTGTTTAAAGTTCATATGTATATGTTTGTATCATTTCGTTATATCAAGTTTTATCATTTATATAATTACAGACTCTGTATTATTTAATTATACAAAAACATGTGAATTATACAAACGTACATGCAAATTATATAAACGAGATGTGAATTATACAAAGTATTGTCTCTCTCTCGCTTGCCTCTCTCAAACTCGCTCGTCAAATATACAAATACATATGTATATCAGTTACATATATACAATTATTTTGAAAGATTTACACATACAATTCGCATCTCTCCATTCCCTGCTTTCTCTCGCTCGCCTCTCTCCTTTCACTCCGAATTTCGCTTGCCACTCTCCTCTTTATAACATGCAACTACAAATCGTAATTAGAAAACTATAATTGTGAGACATAATTAAGCTATTTTTCGGAAGTTCCCTAAAGAAAGAAATTGAATCGGGGTACTTACACTACAGCAAAAATGAGCATTAATGGTATTTAATTATTAATTGCTGCTAAATATGTATTTTTAGCAGCAATTGTCACTCTTTATATATGTCCCTAAAGCCTTTAGCGACATTAGTTCTAATGACACTTAACTAATGCTGATAAAGATGTTAACACTCTTTATTAGTGTTAACATTTAATATCGCTAAAAGTTAGTTTTTGTCGGAGTGTTATGTGGTTACGACTACATCAAGTCATCAACCTAGATTCATGTATTATTTATTATTAATATTATATGCTTATTTGTTTATAAAATAAAAAAGAGAGAACAACTATATGGACTCTTTATTCCTCTTTTCATTAAAAGGAGTTCAAGCAAAATAATTATTGAAGAAAATTTTTATATGTGATGATACAATATGACTGGTGAAATAAAATTGACCTAATTTATCGATGACCTTCTAAAGTTGATATTAATTTTTACTTAAAAATTTTAATTAAATTTTATTCATTTTTGACAGCTCATTTAAAATTTTATTTTGTCATTTTGTTTAAGTGAAACATCGTATCAACTTTAATGATCCTGTAAATTATGTGTTTGAATTTATTCTTGAGGTCTCTTCATTGATAAGTTTCATTGAGATTAAACAATATATTTCCACTCATAATATAATACTCAAGGTGTTAATGTTAATTCAAATTATGAATTTCACATCTATCCACAAGAGTAAAACAAAAAAAAAAATAATCAAAGAAAGTCTTTTCATATTATGAATTTCATATTTAATTTTTTCCCTATTTAGTTTGTCCCTCAAATTTCATTTTTATTTTTGGATCCCACAGCTTTATTTTCTGTCACCTGTAGGGTTATATGATGGAAATTATTGGTACTTTAGCAAGAAAGGGACATTTTAAACATTAAAATCTTTCTTATTAAAAAGATATTTTTATAATACAAAAGGTACTAAAAAGCAATAGTATATAACGAACCCTCTTCGACATAAAACTCCTTTCAAATATCATGTTTTTATAATCCAAAAATAAAAATTTATATATCATATGAAGTATAATATACCATATGAGCCGTTCACATCTTTCTTTTATGGTATTAATTAAATTCATTAATTTTCCTTTGTTAGTACTTCTCATAGAAACTATGAGGAAAATGATTTATCATTTTTTTTCCCACGAAAATAACAATTCTTTCTATCATACTTTTATTTTTCTCAAATAATATAAAATATTTTTTAAATAAAGAAATGTAAAAAAAAAAAGTAAAGCAATTCGATTTTTTTTTACTTAATCAAAACTTAAGATCGACAATATGAACAAGCTCATACATTTCACTCATCCGGTCTTAGTCTTCCCCTAGATACCTTAGATTTAATTCTTAAGTGAATTAACCATTGATTGCTAATTAAGGAAACCAAATTATTGAATTTTAATTATTTTTTCCCCATTAATTGGGAATTGGATTATCATAGCAGCAAAAATACTCTATGATAGTACTATTAATATGTGCATTACAAAAGTTGCAAAAGTACAATATTATAAAAATACTTTGCACATGCATCGATTAAGCAGAATAATTTTTGCTATGTTATTAAATCATTTAGTCAGACGGCTAATGAATTTAATTAAGATTGGATAGATCCAGCTAACCAGAATAATTAATGCTCTAATTATTAAAAACCATTGTACTTAAGTACACGTACCTTAACTTTCCTTTAAATTGCTTCATAGCCTTAATCCAATTTAAACACCAAACTCAAGAAAAATATTACGATTTACTTCTTCGATTTCCTTTTACTTGTCAAATATACTGAAAAATATTTTTCCTTTCATTTTCTTACTTAGAAAATCAAAAAAGATTTTTTTTCAATTTTCCAAAATAAATTGAAAGTATTAGTAATTAAAGCTAGTTTTACAATGTTCCATTAATAACAATAGAGTAAATTACATCCTTAAATTAATACATTCTGAATGGAATAGTAGGATAAAAATTGAATTATACTGAATATTTATATTAAATCAATAAATATAAACACATATGTTAAATGTATTCGTATCATTTAATCGTGATTAAGTTTATACATATTTTAATTTTATTAAATCATTAAGTTAAATTATGTTAATTCAAACATTCAATGCATAGAAATACTTATGATAAAAGTAGAAATTTATAATGAACTAACTCATCATTTGATCTTTCACCCTTTGTAGTGGGAAAAAGGGAGTGTTTTTAGCTAAAAGTAGTAATCCCATAATTATTAAAGAAAATGAGGTATTGAAGAGCCTAGAATAATAGATGCATGATTATAAACCAATTATTATTATTATTATTACTATTATTATTATTGTGAAAAAAGACAAGTTGAGTGGTTCATAAAGTAAATAAAATTCTATTTCCCAAGATATCACAACTTATAAATGAATGACAATGATGCATGTGTATGACTATGACTTTTGAGGGGCCTAACCTCTATTCTAATAAATGCCATCACATGATCAATAGCCAAAAGACTAAAAAGTTAGAACAATATTTCTCGTTTCATTTTAATTTATTTGTCTTATTTAATTTTAAATTTATAAATATAAATAATAAAATTAGATCTTATTTCGTTTTAATTTATTTTTCTTATTAATAACAGGGTTAGACCTTACCTTACTGATCCCGACGAGTCAAAGGAACTTATGGATTCTTTTTAGCTAACTTCAAGTTGTTTATTTGAATTTAAAAATGTTTTGGTACAGTATTTGTTATATAGTTTTTTAAGTGTTGGTAAGCTTAAGTTCTCTCAAAGGAGAATCAAAGAAATTAGCCCTTTATTCTTGTCTTTGTGTATTAGCTGATCTCTATTGTTTTTCCATCTAATTTTTTTCTTCTCTCTCTCTTAGCTCATATTTCTTTAAAGATTTCTGATTTTTTGGGTGTTTTACAGCTAATGTATACATAGTGTTTATGCTTATTCATTCAGCCAAGAAAGTCACTTTGCAGATTGCAGTTCAAGATCATCTTTTTACCAAAGGTACTAAAACTTTCTCACTGTATTATTCATTTTTTTTCTGTCTATGATGTATTAGCATTGATTTCTTTAGAGGGGTTCTGCTAATTTTGTTGAAAGGGATTTCTTGGATTTTGGTATGGTTCATTTTCCATTTGATGTCTAAGAGTTCTTTATTGTTCCAAGTTTTGATCTTTTTTGTTGTCTTGCAACTCTGGAAGAAGAAGAGGGTGTGGGGTGGGGGGTGGTGGGTGGGGGTGGGGGTTAGGAAGGGTCAAAGGTTCTATCTTTTTTGTGTGTTCTTTTGGTAGATATGTTGCATGTAGAAATGGAGATTATTGGATTGGGGAAAATGGGATATAATGTATTAAGGTAAGAAAATTTTGGATTGATAACATGTTGGTTTAGATAGAAATAGTATCAAGATTCCATGAGTTCATAGATTGGATACTCAAGAATCAAAATTTTAAGGTTAGGCTTGTGGAAATGCATCTTCTTTTTTTTTTTGAAAATTTTATTGGTAGTTTTCGAAGTAAATGGAATTTTTGTGGAGATTGGTATGAAGCTGCAGCCGTGTTTTTTTCCTCCGAATCTTATAGCTAAGTTTTTTCCATATGATGATCCAGAAATTTACCTCATTTGTTCTTTCAAATCTTTTTATTCATATCAATTTGTATGAGTCAATTCAAGTATATTAAAGTATGATATGGTTGAGTGTGTATCTGGTAGCATGGGCGGAGCTAGGGGGGGTGCAAGGGAGTTCATCTAAATCCCTCCTTTCCCCCTGAAAACTACTGTTTTTATGTATATAGACTAAATTCTTTTGGTTTTTCGTGTGTTTGTTTCTTTGACCCTATTTGGATGGACTTGTAACTTATGGATACCCTTAGTGAAAATCCTGGCTCTGTCACCGTCTAGTTGACGGTAAGATTGCACTATTTAGGTCAGGTGAGGGCAGAGTCACAAGTGAGATTAGTTGGTAGTGGTAGAAATTTTAAGCTAGTGGCAAAAACTCATGAACTATGCACATGACAGTTTGTGCTGTTAAGGCCCTACATGTTGGCATTCTTGTCTAACTATTGGTGCCAGCTGCAAGCACAAGCTGATTGCTTTGAGATCTTATCCAATGTAAATGAATTCTGTAAAGGTTTAGACGAATGCTTTTGCAATTAGATAATAGAGTATATTTGTTGCACTTGTACTGGGTTTCGTGTCTGCCAGGACTTATTTGTTGTCAGGTTAACGACTATTATCTACTACCCTCTCTTGACCCCACTTGTGGGACTATATTGGGTATGTTGTTATTGTTATATCTCCATGTAAGATAACTATTAGATCTCTAGCTTTAAAGAACCGTTAGTTTGCCAAAATAGCCCAACTAGGGATAGCGATGATTATTGCTTCTCTTAGAGAAGCTGACAAATATAAACATGCATTGACTCAGTTATGTAGTGTTCGGAGGAGTAACAATAATCTGCAATTTATTCATCCATTGTTATTGAGGAAAATATCATTTGTTATATTGTTCGTGTTGTTATATAGCACTAGCAGTAAGTGTGACAGATTGATGGTTATACCTGCAGAAATAAGGTGTTTCTATGTTGCTAAAGAGTCTCGTCTGACAGATTGATGGTTATACCTGCAGAAATAAGGTGTTTCTATGTTGCTAAAGAATCTCATGGAGGACAAGCAGCTGAATTTGGATCAACCGTTTCTGTCAGTAAGACGAGCCTCTCCAACAGTGGCTTCTGGGAGTGACGAGACAAAGAAGACTGAATATTCTCTCCCCTCCGTAACTCATCCTCCTCGTTACAAATCAGAACTGAAGTCAGGTCCAGTGAGGAATCCAGGAGTTGTGCCTTTCTGCTGGGAACAGAGCCCTGGAAAACCCAAGTATGAAAGCAAACGGCAAATTCGTGCTACTGAGAAACCACCTATTGCCCCGAGACTTCCCCCAGGGAGGAAGCTGAAAGATATCCAGGATTCTGATAAAGCTCATGAAAGTCAAAATGTTAGTGAAAGCCAAACAGGAAATGCTCAACATTCCACACCGAGTTGCATGAATTTGGATGAAAAGGTGAAGAAGATTGAGAGTATTGACTGCTCAAAAGATATGATACAGGATATGGAAAAATGTGATTCAGAAGATGCTGATGAAGTATATTTGGATGCCCCCAATACACTTTCAAGAACTGAATCATTCTTCGTGAATTGCAGTGTAAGCGGCTTAAGTGGATTAGACGAACCAGAAGCAAAACTATCTGGTACTTCTTTAAGAGATCCACAAGCTAGAGATTTCATGATTGATCGGTTTCTGCCAGCAGCCAAGGCCATGGCTTCAGAAAAGTCTTTAGAAACGCCTCAGTATGCTCCCAGGAAGCAACCAGCTGTTCAGGAGCAACCAAGACAACTCAAGAAAGTACTAAATGGGGATAAGAGGCCTCAGCTGCGTTATGGACCTAGTTTTGCACTTCGTTATTCCCAATTCCATGATAACTATGAAGAAGAAAGTGATGATGATAGTTGTTATGATGGAAATCTACCTACTAAAGTTTGTGGATTATTGCCTCGTTTTTGCTTGAAAAGTTCGTTTTGTCTGATGAATCCTGTACCTGGAATGAGTGCTAGAACCAGAGTACCCATGTCTCCTGCCAGTAGAACACAGACTGGATCATCATCTACCGCTTCTTGCAGTGGATCAGAGAATGAGGTATCAATTTCCACTGTCTTTCTTCCCGTCACTTCTGTTGCTCTACTGCAGCCGCTTATGTTGTGCTAACTTCCTCTCCCACATTTCCTTTATCACTTATGGTTTTAACTTATTGCAGCAGTCCAAATCTGAGTCAGTGGCTGGATTTGTCACAGTTCATGCGCATGAGGACACAAATGATCGCTTTCAAGAATTATTTGATTATCAGAACATTGCAGGTGAAGGGGATTTAGCAGCTCCTCTGGCAGAGAAAACTCTGCATGTAGATATTGTACATAAGGTGGAATCTCCAATTATGAAATCACCTCCTAAAGCGGAGAGACCATTTAACTTACAGGATGAGAATCAAGATGTTCTTAAAAAGATGGCAGAACAAAAGCCCTCAGTCGATTCTTCACTTAGTTATTTTCCACCAATATCAGCGGAAAAATGGAACAATGTAGAGGAAATGATGGCACTGACAGCTTCTGAACAAGCTCATTACCAGGATGCAGTCATCTCAGTGAAACCCAAAGATGATGTTAAACGAAGTACCAGAAAGCAAACAGTACGAAAAGAAAAGTTAGAAAACTCACACGTAGCACATTCAAAGCTTCCTGCTCCCCCTCCTTTACCAAAATCTCCATCAGATTCATGGCTTTGCCGTACTTTGCCTTCACTGTCCACGAAAAATCCATCTTCAAGATCATATGTTGGGACAGGAATAAGTCCTAACAACCAATCTTGTAAGCCACTATGTAGTGATCCCAAGTGGGAAACAATTGTTAAAACAACAAAGGGACATCAACAGCATTTGCGATATACTGAGGTAAATTCTCTCACACAGTGTTCAAGTTTGTGAGACATCTTTTTTCCTTCTTGTTGTTTCTGCTGCCTCTTTTTTTTATCGGTCCTTCAGCCGAGGGTCTATTAGAAACAACCTCTCTACCTTCTCAAGGTAGAGGTAAGGTTTATGTATGCTCTACTATACCCTCCCAGACCCCACCTGTAGGATTACACTAGGTTTCTTGTTGTTGTACAGTGTTCAAGTTTGTGCACTTCTCTTTCAAAGACGAACCCTCAAACTCGTTAACATTAGGAGTGGTTTGATTGATTGTCTGCTACATTTATGTGTAACTTCTTCTCTGTTTTCTAAAATTTATCTCGAATCTACCAGGAAATGATGACATTGACACCTATACCAGAAGCTCAATAGAAGACATAGAGGTTGTTTCCCATGCTTTCCCCGCGTAAATGAAATAAGTTCCTCGGGTAAAACTATCAATACAACTGGTTGCAAGATGATTGAAAATATTCAGTTTTTGTCTGATTTTTCACTACCAATTTCCAGTTTATGATGGGTTTATAAATGTAAGTTTTGTGCCCAAGTTCATATTCTGTTATTTACACCATGTGATAGAAGTCTTTGTACAGGTATTTATAAGAGTAAACTTGAAGTCCCCTTATATATGATTTGATTCATAATAAAAAAGTTTTCTGGTTTTATGTATACATTCCATGTTTCCTGATTGATCAATTACTTGTACAATTTACTTAACAATAACGACATATCTAGTAAAGTGGAGTTCGGACACGATAGAGTCTGCCTCAGAGATAGAGAAACTGTTTTTGATAGATCCTTGGTTTAAGGGAAAAAAAGAGTCCATAAGTAGTCCAGATTCCAGAATACTTGTACAATCTACTACATCATGGAAAATCTATGTAATATTTCATTTGATTGATTTCTCACGTGATCACTCAACTAACAATTAATTATCTCAGAGTCACTTTCAAGGTCATAACTATTTCAAAAGAGAAATCAACTCACATTGCATAAGATTCCAATGCAGGATGAGTATTTTTGGCCAAATACATCCTTAAACTATACCCTCTAACTTAAATTATATCCTTAAATTACTTTTTAACAAAAAAACACCCTTCAAGTATTTTAAACTTAACAACTTTCATCCTTTTATCAAAATTTGACAAAAAAATAACAATAACAAAATTCATACAAAATAATTTATGACCTGCACATGCTTTTGTATAAAGTCCATCAATTATTAGACAAAAATTTTGACAAAAAGATGAAAGTGGTTATGTTTTAAATATTCGGGAAATGTTTTCGGTTAAGAAGGATAATTTAAGGATGTAGTTCAAGTTGAAGGTAAAGTTTCAAAATGCTTTTGGCTAAAAACTCACAGGATGACTATCAAACTCGGACTTTGATACCACTTTATATGGACAATCTATCTAGGTGCGCTTCGGAGGTCTGACTCTAATACCATTTTAAATAGGTATTCGACATAACTCAATTTTAGAAGTTAGTTCAAGAGGGAGGATTGTCCCAATACATATAAGGTAGTCTAGACCCCTTCCATCACATATACGATATTCTTCTTTCTGTCACATAAGTATTTGTTTCTTTTTTCAAAACTCAATAATGACCCGAGTAGCATGGGGCACGTGAAATTCTATATAAATCAACAAGGACCACCTTGCAAGACTAAATACTCCTGGATGACCGATAAAGAAGTAGTACTGCAAGGGAAGGGTGAAGAGAACCCCCACCAGGAAGTGAAATGGAATATGAAATCATAAGCTTCCAAGCAGTTTGCGGAGCCAGGGTTCTGACCATGTGCTTATTGAAGAATAAGCTGAGAAATTATAATATGAAATTCATAAACTAAAAATTCTGACTCTACCCCTTAGCGAAATCTCCAAAACTTTCTTAGCAATTTCTATTCTTGAGATCCCTGACAATCTTGATGGTTAATAGAGTTATGAAGACTATGGTCAAAGATTACTAGATTTGTCGATCAATAACAGTATTAAGATCATGTAAATTGCTTATTTTCTAAAAGTACTAATATTTCTAATGAGGGATTACTTTAAAAATAAACACTAGCCCTTTTGTCAAATATTAGAAAAAATAGTAAATTTATGTGACATGATCCTAACCAAACGGTTATAATGTACTCTATTCGTTTTAATTTGTTTACCGTATATCTGACTAAACATAACTCCAATTTTCGAATGTCATTTTTCAATTAGAAAGCAAAAATTACTTCTTTTTGTTTTCAAATTTCACAGTGAAACATGGACAAATGTCTAGTTTGACTGGATCGCACGGAATAAAATAAATAAACTTTTGAATCTAATAATTTTAAACTGAAGATGTGTAATGTGTTGGGTTTGAAAGTGATTAGGACGTTATGCGGAAGCTTACAATTGTATATTATAGAATTGATAAATCAAATGACAAACGTTTATACTAAAAATCAAAATATTGTTATATGAAATTTGGCCAATTGGCATGCATATTAAAAACTAATAAAAAACATTAAAATTGTAAAAAGAAAATCACTCCATAAACAAAAGGCTCTAAATGACTACATAGTGAATACTATTGTGTTATGTTATGAGAATCGAGATCTTTAATTTATAGATCTCCAAAACATTTCCTATAAGGAAATAATAAAGCAAATATGGAAGAAAATTATACTTTCCTTTCAGAAAAAGTTCAAGCATTTACGATAATATTTTGATATTTCTTAAGGAGAAAATAAACTTCAAACAAGGTAAAAAAATCAAGAGAAAACTCTAACATAATGTACCTATATGGTCATTAATCTTGTAATCTAAAGCATATCATGTGAATTGTTGGGATTAAACCGTTGCCGAAAAGGAAAGAGAGATTCTTTTAAACAGACTAAAAAAGATAACAAGACAAGCAAATTAAGGAGTAATTATCCTAGGAAATGAGTTATGAGTTCTCTATATAGGAGAAAGTAAATAATATAATGGCTAGGTTCTTGGTTTCTTCTTTGAATGTTGGATAACAATTCTAGCAAAGCTAGTGCTATGATTAGTTACTATGGAGTCTTGTTCTTGCTCTATGTTATCATTTTCTCTTGTTTAGTGGTGTCAATAGTGGCATTTTCATGTACTGATCATCTTGAAAATGACAAAGTATCTAAGAAGAAAAAGAAAACCAAGTCTAAGTCTATTGGTGCTAATTGTGGTTCTAATTTTGGTGCTACTAATGGAGTCATCATGTATGCTAGTGGTGCTTGTGGATGTAGCGGTGCCGGTGGCGGTGGTGGAGGAGGTGGCTATGGCGGTAGTGGTGGCGGAGGTGGTGGCTATGGTGGTTGCTGAGTGATTGTAAAATGTAAACTCTAATGTTACTCTTCCATGACTTATGAATATATAGGCTTAAAGTGTTTTGTTATGTTTTCTTTTTGTTAAGCTAGCTTATATAAAAAAGCACTATATGGTTTCTTCTATCCCCACAAATTGAGGGTGTCAATAGTATGGTTCAATTGGTTATTTTATAAAATTTATGTCATATTGGTTATTTTAGTTAAAATAAATTTTTTGAAATCGTCTCATTATATCGATTTCTCTTTGATATTGCTACGATGCAATTGATTTTGAGCATCCTTTTTCTTAAAGATCATGTGACTCACTCGTATAACTTAGTACACGTATTTCGTACGATTTTGATAAGTCTACTAAGATTAAGAAAACTTTAGGAGTCATTTGGTATGATGCATATGGTATAATAATTTCAAGGATAAAATACAACACTATTTTATTCTACATTTGGTTGGAGGAATTAGATAGTTTTAGAATCACTCATCCAACCATGTATACCATAGTGATGGAATAACTTATCTCATATGCATGGTTCTAAAATAATTAATTTCGAGATAACTTATTTCTAACCAAACGACTTAAAGTATATACGACGACAAATATCTAATTATACCTTGTAACTTATTAGTTACTATTCAAGATGCTAGAACTCATTTAGGGTTGTAAGTCATCCTTCACCATCAATCCTAAGATAATTCTTTTAATGCATTTTTTAAAAAATTACATAAATACACCACTCTTGATTTGATAATCTCTAAAATTTCCTACCATCTTTTAAAAAAAGAAATACAAAAGTTTCCTCCCAAATACTTCCCTATACAATAGAATGAAACCGTTCAAAAGGAGTACGCTATCAGGCCTTACGAGGTAAGGTCAACTGATTAGTCCTGACAGGATAATCGGTTATATGACGATTCTTGTCGACTGGGCTTACAGTTCCACAAATCTCTGACCATAGTAAACTCCTTCTCGTTGTACCGAAATAGAGGTCTAATTTAAACGACCCGATACAACATCACATTTGACACCAAAGGAAGGTACAACCCAACTACGAGGTACATCAACCGATGTTACAATAAACGTATATGACTCTTTGCTGGTAGACCCACTCTATTGTCGACTTCTAATAAACGTGAATGACAGAGGGGAACTTCCCTAAAAAGCCTAATAGCAATTAACCACATAAGAAATAACGAATTACTCTGAAAGGAGGTACCCTCCCAATAGATGTCAGGAGGGATATCCCTCTTGAATACGGATACACCCCTCCCATTTAACATATCATTTGCAATGCATCGATTAACCAAGGTATGCATATGAAAGCAATGAAAAATTCAAGATCTTTTGTAATTAGCCCCGAAATGTATAAGGTTTCTGTAATTTATACAATTTTTAATGTTTCCATTATTTTTTACTTAATCCATGGAAAATATTAGTAGCTAAGTTGCCCCCCCCCCTCCCAAATTCACCAGTTTGCTAACCTACTTATCGGTTGCCCGCAAATTTGTAACATTCCCCAATTTGCTAACCTACTTGTCGGTCACCAGCAAATTTGTAACCACAATAGGGCTCTGGACTTACCCCGCCACCCTCCAGCGATTTCACCAGTTTGTTTACCTACTTCTTGACTACCCGCACTCAGTAACCATAATAGCTCTTGACTTAAACCCCCCACACCACCAGCACCAGTGCTAACCTACTTCTCAGCTATCAGCACTCCTACTTGTCGGTCACCAGCAAATTTGTAACCACAATAGGGCTCTGGACTTACCCCTCCACCCTTCAGCGATTTCACCAGTTTGTTTACCTACTTCTTGACTACCCGCACTCTGTACCCAGAATAGCTCTTGACTTAAACCCCCCACCCCACCAGCACCAGTGCTAACCTACTTCTCAGCTATCCGCACTCCATAACCTGAATAGGGCTCTGAACTTAACCCCCCCCCCCTCCCCCCCAAACCAGTTTGAACCTACTTCTCAGCTACCCACACTCCATAACCAGAGTAAAGCTCTAGACTTTACCCCCAGCCCCTAAAAGAAATAGTGAGGCAAACCATATAGAACTCATTATCCACCGAAGTGAAGCAAAACAGCAAGCACAAAGAGAGCTGCTTTTTTAATGGATCAAAACTTCGTTTATACTCTGTCTAACCAACCGTTAACTATTTTAAGGTGAGGTCAGTAAATTAATGTAATGGTATATAATGATATGTACATCTCAAATGCCCCTATTTTCTCACCAATATAAAAATCATCATCATTATTCTCAGACCGGCGGTAGACACGTTACTCATTTTACCTGAATGCATCATAAAAGTTGGACAGAACCAAAAAAATGTAACATGTCAAGTTTTGATGACACGGCCTTTGTATTGCCCTCTACGGATCACAAAGTCATCGGGAAGTTGAAACTCTGCCAACCAAGTCACGTCGGAGAATGTCACTCCATCTACCTCGAGTTCACCTTAAAAAAATAAAAAAAGAAACATGTCAAAGTACTTCAGATTTTCAATACAATTCATATCTGTCAAAATTTCTCACAGTGCAACTACCTGGTAGATCCGCTACTGGAGACCTCCGGAAATAAGTGCAATGCCGTCCATCCTCAGAAGAGTAAGGTGGAGAAAGGATGTCAAAAATAGCACAAGGAGTTATAGCTTTGAAACAATGTATGTTGCCTCCAGAAGTAGGATACAGAGCAGTTGTCCCACACGGAGCAGTCATGTCACAGTCTTTAACGAGCTTTGCCGGTCTTGCACCTGAGCAAGCAACATTAGGAGCGAGCAGCTGAAGATAGCAAACTGCGATGTGTGTATATTGTATGTATATATGTAACTGTATATGAATTCAAGAGGTCGAGAAGAAGTAGCAGTAGAATCCTGTATGATGAACATTAATCCCAAAAAATAATACCTTAGATAAACTAGAACCAATAAAGAAAGAGAAAATAAACTCGTAAAAACTAGTATTTCTCTATTCAGAATCTTTGGTCACGCAGTTGCAATCAACTATTTACAAGTAATATAATTATGTGCATGGGATACAAAATTCTGCACAAGATGGGAACTGATCCCTCGACTTTGCAAGTTTACACAACTCAACAAAGTGATTATTAGTACAAGCAAGCACAAATTCTGCAGATGATGCAATTAAACCCTCAAACTTAGTTGTAATCTTTATACCTAGCTCTCAGTCAGTAAGTTTTATGGTTGAATTCGAAAAGAGGAGTTTGTAAGGCCAAAATAGGCATATCATGAAACAAACTACAAAACAAATATGATAAAAAGAAAAGGCCGGAAAACCATGCCAACAGAACCAGAGATGAGAAAGGACTTGCCACCCAATTAGAAATAATATAGCAGAAAACAAGCACATCAAAAACATCTAGTCCGAAAACTCTATGTTCTGCAATGGAATGATTGCATATCCACCAAGTACATCCTAGACATCCAATTAAAAGACTACGCACCTTCCAATGGAACCAAAGGACCTGGAATATTGATCCAATCATAGGCTTTCACGTGAAAGGAACCATATACCAGCTTACTTAAGACTGTCATCCCAGGGTGATTGTGTAGAGGTATGATAGAGGAAGGCGGCATGCAAAATATCCCCATCTGCGAATAACACCAAACAAGATAAAAGATTCAATCATGCATCATTTCTCTACAACTGGAACCCCTACAAATTGATATTAATCATCCATGTTCTCCAAATATCAGCACTCTCTACAACCCCCACCCTAAACCTCCTTCAGAAAAAAAAAAAAAAAGGAAAAAGAAAAAGGGTGAAAGCACAATGCAACACTTACAGAGAAGCTGTCACATTCATGTAAGTGCAGGTATTTGATTGGTGGCGATGGCTGTAGTCCCCCATTGCGCTCGTGCAGAGTACTATTCCAACTCCGTACAAGTTGTGCTTCTTGCTCAAGACCCACATCAGAAGGCTTGATTTTATCTGCAGCCCAAATGTCAGTAATATAAGTCATTTGTAGAAGCATAGGCCAAAATGAGCCTGAAATTTCATGGGAAGGCCAATGATCACAAAATTGATAGTTTAACTCATGGCCCAAATAAAATTGCTGTAAATGAGAGTTTAGAGACTTGAGGGAGAAATTCAAAATCATTTTAAATCATGAATTTTGCAGTTCTATGCAATACTTATTTATTTATTTTGTAAAAAAAGGAGGAGAAACACAAAAATATGATTATAAGTAGTACGGTGCTATCCATGAGAAAAGGTACACCTCAAACTGAGCCTAATTACTGTCCAACCCACCCTCCATGATCAAATACTGAACAAGCTAAACGCTAAATAAAGACTGCTTGCAAAACCATATTGACTGCTTCAGTTGTCTATCTGAGATTGAGACTGGATATGGGATAAATTTACATCCCATGTGCAGAAGTCTCAACCTCTTTTTTCCAAAAAATTTAAAATTGTTAATCCCTTGAAGCTTTCCCCACTTCACTACTGTAATTTAATGTCAGACAAATTCTCAATTCCTATTAGTGATTAGATAATACAAACCTCAATTTTTTACCTCCACGGTAAAACCAATCTAAATCTGTCCCCAACTACCACCACCGCAAAAGAACTATCAAGAAAAAATTAAAAATCATCCAATCTACAAATAGCTTCTCCATGGAATTGCTGCCAGCTTTAAATATTATAGTATTTTGCAAAATGTGATAAATGCATGAGAAATGAATTTATCGCATAAAATTTCACATCTTTTGGAAGCTGATATGAAGTAATCCAGTGATGCTTTTAAGATCTACTCACTAATATGATATGCATTGATTTCTCTCTCTGGCGACATCCCACATATATTATCTAATTGGACCATTACAAAAAGAGGATATCATCCTCAAAGAGTGTTTACATAAATGTTCTCCACTTGACCTTGTAGATAAGCTATAAGCAATCTTATTCATAACTTAACAAAGAAATCAAACAGTGTGATTCAATGGTTAGACACTCATTCTTCAAGCTTCTTTACATTTTATAGATAATATTCTCCATTAGTCTCAATCCACCAATGGCAGAGGAGAAAGATAGAATGTGGTTACTTCACACAAAGATCCATCAAAGTTGCTAAACCTTCACCATCACACATCTATCTATATCTATAATATTCTACAAGTGGAAAGCGACAAAGTTAAAAATTGAATGACTAAAAGGCAAAGTTATAATATGCGTTCTTAATTCTAAGGCTTTCAACTTTCCCCCCTTCCCCTATAATTGTTTATTTATTAGATTTTAAGCTTACGTTTATGAAGTCTTCAAAAAGCTCAATTTGGTACCATTATATTGAGTTGAAAGATCATATCTTCTTCATTTGGTAAACAAAATGGGATTTCAGTGAGAATACCAGCTTCTGGCAGAAAATTCAAGCATGGGTTTGACTGGTGATCAATGTGTCTCTTGATGGTTTTAAGTTTTCTATTACTCTCTTTCATTTATTTCACAATTCCATAAATACTAGAGATATCTCCTCTCAAATTCTTTTCAATATATATGGAGTATATTAAAGACCTTTCTGCAAATTTTAAGGTTGAACATGATATGATTGTTACAATTTATCATTCACATAAAATCATCAACATTATTTTACTACACATTTATAATTCAACAAGAAGCTGCAGCCCTTTGGTTTCCTCAAGAAATGAGAAACTAGGTATAAAGAGTTTGCATGCAAGTACATATATTCCTGATTTCAAACTACAAAGTGCCACTCGAGAATTTCATATAATCCTTGCCAAAAGATCTACAGAATTGTACATGATCATTCAGATAAAGACACAACTTTTTATTCCTAATGATAGTCCTTAGTTCGGTAAAAAATACTTTTTTGGATCTAGTGCTTATAAGTGTAAACAATATCTATACATTATTATGGAATGGAGGAACAAAAGGAGGGAATCACTTTTTTTCATGGAAATGGTGTACTTTATTAGTTTGAATATTCATCATACAACATATGACTCTAATGTTCATCAAAATTTAACAATTAAGTAATTTTTTGGTCCTTGAAGCAGCAAATTATTAACTAGCTTGATCCTTTCTTCAAATTTTCTCCCTAGACTATTCATAGTTACAAAGTCAAAAAAATTGACAAGCCAACAATTCAGAGAAAAAATATCATGCCTACTTTTACAATCAAATATTTCTAATGCCTTGTTATCATAAAACTGTTGCATCTATCAAACCTAAGTTAAATTCAAGAGAAGCTATAGCTTCCAATCTCAAAATGGACAAAATGATAGTCACTCCAAAAGGTTTAGGAGATTCTCATTGAACATAAGAAGACAGATAAAATTTTACCACATGATCTTCCAGAAAACTATTTTTTATCACATCTATGAGTAACTTGAGTAGATATTATAGAAGACAAATTAAGTAACCATTTAAACCATGATGTGATTAGAAATCTAGAAGTAAATATGAAAACGTTTGCTAAGTATTAATAAACAAAAATACATACCCAATAGGGAACGAACTTTCTCAAGAGCGTCTTCTGAAACCGGTCCGTTAGGTGAAAGTGATGCTTTACAAGCGTTATAAAGCTTTTGTACAGCTGGCATGTTCAGCAAACCGACAACCGCTATACCCACCGCTTATACAACAAAACTTATCTTACTGTGACTAACCGCTTCGAATAAACCAAGAATCCAGCCTGAAGGGTCCTCTATTGCTCGAAGACCCTTCAAGAACAGCCTTTCAAGCAGCAGACCCTTCCAGAACACAGTTTGCCACAAGCTGGACTCTACAATGCAAATCAAACCAATGATCACACATCCATGTAGTGCTTAACTGATCCAGTTTTACATTCTATTATCAATGCCACCTAACAAACAGAAGAAATCACCATTAAACTCGACATTTCTGATCCACAAAAAAATCAGAAACAGTACTCAAAAAATTTGGGGAAAAAATACCGTCCAAAATTACATTTTCATTTCCAAATTCCATCTCTAGATCCCTAACTCCAAGCTGAATGATTACAACGTAAAAACATCTATTTCCAATTAAAACCATGTCCAACTAAAACCGACCTTAGATGCGAGCTACTGTACTCTTCACCGGCAACAAATCTAGATATGCAATTTATCAAAAAAATTGAAAACTCACCGAAACAGAAGCAAACTTGAAAGGGATAGAATGTACAACTATATATTCCAAGCGAAATCGATGAGTTTCAGTAGATGCGTAATTCAATTGGAAAAAATTTACACAACTTGACGATCAACAATCCAAATGAGAATCGCACCAAATAGAGTTAAAAACACACAAAATTGGTCATGAAAACACATACAACAAAAGCATATACATATACACAAATGAGTATTTTCCAGTTTAACAGTAAGGATTGTGAGTGAAAATAAGCAGAGAATGAGATGATTATACCTTTTAGCAGAAGCAGAGAGAACGGTAAAGCGGAAAGAACAGAGAGAGAGACTGTTATAGAAGGAAGAAGACGAACAAGGATTGCGTTTGCGTAAAATATGCTCTTTGGAACCTTTGGCAAAATCGGTTTCTGCGCTATGGGTCGGGTTATATGGTTCTGATAAACCCGACCCATCTTTGACCACTTGAAATTATCGCCATCAGTTGAGTAAAAATTACATGAATGCCATTGTTCTATGTGTATTGTGTAATAATAAATGCTTCTATATTATAATAGGGAAAATGGTATAAAATAGCAAATTATTAATTTAAATTAAATGTTATAATTATAATTTTATTTGTAATTTGCAGAGAACAATTAATTTTTTTGTTTGATATACAATCAGTTATTTTCGATATACAATTACCTATTCGGTATATAAATGTATAAAATACATTTGTGTTTCTATAAAACGAGATAAAAATGTATATACAAATACAAATATATATATTTTCATCATACACACTTATAATTATATAAATGCATAGCTTACTATACAGATTATGATGTATAAATGAATTTGTACAAAACTGGATAAGATCAAAAGCTCCATGACAAATTTTAAATTTACTATGAAACATAATTATGCAAACTATAGTTATAATATGCAAATATAATTTTTATGTTTACTATATTTTATATTTTAACTATAACTCTTAAAATATTTCTATATATATATATTTTCATTTTTATCTTTTCTAGGTTGTTGGCATGTGGATTCATCTTTGACATTATCATATTAGGTTGATGTCTATTTAATTGCTATTAAAGAATATTATTGACACATTTTTTATATCCTAATGTTGTTTCGATAAAAATAATTATTTTAAAATAACTAATTTCGTATGTATAATATATATTAAAACTGAATACTTTAGTCAATTTTAATAAAAAGAATTGAATAGTATTTGTCCTTGAACATAAGGTTAAAAATAAATTATACGTGACAAAAGACTATAAACAATTTACTAAAGCAAAATGAATAGTTACGTAACAAATTTTTTTCCTTATTTTATTATACTATCTAAGAGTCTAGGCAGATCACCTCTTGGTTGCTAGCAGACCAAAAGCCATTTTCGACATGCAAAAAAAATGATAGCTTTGCATGTCTTGTACAACATGCTATTAAGTATTATACTATTGATACGTAAGTAATTACTTATTTATTCAAGGATTATACTATTGAAACGTGAATAATTACTTATTTATTCATTTATGTTTTGAAAAAAAGTCTTGTGGCCCTAACATGTAGGTTTAATTAGATGCTAATATTAATGTCGATCTCTTTTTAATTGCTCAAATCATAGTGAAATGATTCAGACCAGTAATAAATTATTCGGTAATTTTTAATATTGCGCTAGATTAAAGTCACCTGATTGATTATACATTTAATGGTTCAGATGAATTTATCATGAATAAAATGAAAAATCAATAAAGACAATCTCACCTAACCTTTTAATTTATTCCAAAATCAGATTATTGGTTTTTGTCTACTATTTTTATTCTCTTTGATTGACTTTTCATGTTTTAATTCATCTCCCAATAATAATTTAATTTTCGTGATTTAAAATTCAGATGCTAATTTACTTTTTCGTCTGCTCTCTTGTTCATGTAACTATCGAGGCATTGATGAGATTTAGGAGTATAGATGGTTTTCTACTTTTCTAACTTCATTTTACTTCTACAAAATTGAATTCAATTTCTTTTTTATTGGAGCAACTTACAAAAATGATTACATTTATAGGGTTATTAAAGTTCAATAGCTATAAATATGTTATTTACTATAAATGACTACACTTTATGTCAATTTCTAGCTGTATGTTTATACAATGCACTAAATAAGGTATGATATGTTACCATAACTTTCAAATACCAACCATTTATTATGTTCCTAAATAATTGAAATTTTCATTATTAAATTACCAACTAATTATAATTACATATTGTATGCAAATATGATTGATTCACATAATACAAAAGATTGTATTTAGATTCCTAAATACAATATATTCACTAAATACTAATCATAAAGGTATTCATAAAATTTTAAATATAAAAGTTTATTCATGTATTTTCTCGTTGTATTTTTGCATATATTTTTTATTTTTTATTATTTATATACTAATACAATTGTAATTACAATAACTAAATAAGGAAAATGTATAACTTGTACAATTAGCATATGAATACTTTGAATTCAAATTGGTGTTTCTATTTATAAAACTTTAGGTATTAATATATCAAGGATACAAGTATTTATAAAAATTTAATGTATTAATACATCAAACAAGGTAAAGTAGTACAATTTTAGCATATGAATACAACAATTTGAAAAATGGATACACTATTGTTAACAAAAAAAAATGAATATACCAATATAATATAATATGAATACACTGTTGTTAAATAAGAAAATGGAAAAACAATAGAATGTGTATGTATCAAAGTGTTTAATTATTCGACTATATAAAAAATTAAAAACACCAACAAAACGTCGATCTATTTTTTGTGAAGTTTTCTATAATACTTGAGGCTTGACGTTAGCTTAGGTATTTATTTATAAAAATATAGTATTGATGTATCCAACTATACTTGTGTTGCCTAATCAAATTGGATAAATTACTTGTGTATCCAAATATATTTGTATTCACAAATCACCATTTTATTAATATTACAATACAAATCTATGTATATAAATATTATTAAATATAAACATTTGACATTTGATTGAACCACAAATATAAGTATAAATATAAGTATAATGAATTGAACCACAAAAATCACTCCTACAATCATACTAAAGGATCTTGAATTGGAAGGAATTGGGGGGAAAATACAAAAAAAAAAAAGCAATATAAAGATATTGATGAAAGAGAAGGTATGAATACATAATTAATTATGAGTTTAATAATAATTTTCCTATTTATTATTTATTTATATTAAACATAAAAAAACTGATTATTGATATACAATTAAATTTGTTATTTATTATATAGTTATAATCATATAACATAAAAAAATTAAATTATAGCTATATTATTTAAATATATGCTAAAATTCGCTATATTATGTAATTTTTCCTTTAAATGTTAAATATATAAGCAACCATGTGGCTTTAATCCAGTGAGCCAAAATCCAAATCATAAAATCTTCATTCAGACTATTTCACAACTCTTTTTTTTCTTTTTTTTCCCTCTCTCTCTTAGCATTATATAGCTTAGTATTTCACATTAAAAAAATAATTTACAAAATTTTATTAATATCATACACATTGAAATAAATAGATTAATATTACTTAAAATAATAAATAAATACTATGAATAATAATAGTTAATAATTCAAAAAATTTTAAAATATTAAAATTCAATTAACTTTCAAAAATTTATTTATATCACATAAATTGAGACAATGTGAATAACTTGTATTATTTTAAAATGATGTGAAAGTTCTATAAATCGCAATAATCAACAACTAAAAATGTTTATAAGACACATAAAAAAAATTGATTAATCTTCAAAATTTTATCGGTGTCACATAAATTGGGACAAAACGAATGACATATAATTTGTGTCTAAAAATTATATATAAATTATTTTAAATGAAATTAATAACTTGAATCATTTTACAAATTATAAAAAAATATTACTTGACTTTTTAAATTAAATTTGTGTCACATAAATTAAAAGAAAATAAATAATACGAAACCCTAGATAATTAGATTGAAATCATGAAGGAGATTGAGTTTCTTTTGAGACTAATCATTTGTGTCACATAATAAGGGACGGAACTATTTATTATTTGAAAATAACATAAAGAGTATTATAAATCACAATAAATTAACAATTTAAACAATTTTTTTATAAAAACACTTGCAAAAAATTTAGTCAACTATTCAAATTTCATCTGTATGACATAAAATTAAGGGAAAAAAAACATATATTGGCCTCGCGCTAGCCCGGCACCTTATACTTAGTATTCTAAACAATTCTTGGACAAAAATAATAATAAGAAAAATGCTTCAGTACATGTCTTACTCCATAATCCACTAAAAGTTTGTCATTAAGTGGAGAAGAAAAAGTTTTTTGAATTATTCTTTCATATTTGAGTGTTAATTAATTGAATTAAATCTTGATACTAAATAAATAGTTGAATGTATTTACTTGATATCGAAAATAAAATACAAGGAGACTAACGTAAATAATAAAATAATAATCAAACAATTATTTATTTGTAAGAATATTTGTTATTGTTGTTTGATATATGATTTTTTAAGAAGATTAGAATAATATATAAGTGAAGATGTTATTTGTACAGTGAGTATAATGATTATCATTGGCATTATTAATTGTGCGACAACTGTTTAACATATTTACATCATTATTAAAATTATTATTAAATTCATTATTAAAATAGAAAAAAATTTATTCGCACCGAGTGTATTAAGTCAATGCAGAATGCACTATTACGTAATTTTATAAAGTAAAATGAACTATAAATTTAAACATGTGACATGCATTATTGATTAAGAAAAAGATAACATTAGTTTTTAAGATATAAAGGTTTAGCAATTTTATGTGGTCGTTTTAGTCTTGAATTTTTTATTTGACGAAATACTAGTTTTAAATACTATATGTATTGCACACGAATTCTATTGAAGCAATGTATATGATATGCGTTGTATTAAAATTGCATAATAATTATCAATATCACAAATATTTTATAGGAAAAATACTAGTTGATATTGTTGAAAAATCCGTTTGTTGATTATTGAAATGATGTTTTTGTCGAGTGATAAATAATTAGATTTTATCTGAAACTTTAAATTTGAACAATGCAATTAAATTTAATATTTCAAATGTATAATGATTTACTTTTTTATATCATTAGGTGCAAGTATATAAGATTATCTTCTCAGTCAAAAATTGATATAAGACGAAAATTAATTGGTATTATTTTTTAAAATGAACCATAATAAAATGGTTCATATTTTAATGGTAGAAGGAAAAGTTTTGAGAAAATTTTTACTTGAATAAGCATTTTTTATTAAATAATTATTAATTTTAGCAATACGAGTATGTACATAAAAATCACTCACTTTTGCTCTTATATCATAGGAAATAACTAAACTATTTTTTGAGACAAAAGTTTATTCAACTTTACCCAAAAAAATATAATCACAAAAATATATTTCTATATTTTTCTTTGTGTTATTAAAATATCATCCAACTTTGCTTAAATAATATACATAATGTTTATTTTCCTCTCATAATGACTTTTTGTGATAATTAGGCATAATAACCTTTTGTTACAAAAATAATTTAGTGACTTTTTTAATACACAGGTAAAATTGAATGATTTTGTCATTACAAAAGATAGTTTAATTAATGGTAAAGTATAATAAAGTGAAAGTTGAATACTGTTTATGAATTCATTTGCGGAGCTAAACTAAATCATATAAATATTTTTAAAAATTAATATGCAACTAACTACTTGCTACCTCCCACCCAATATAAATATCAATAATTTTTTCTATTAATTTCTTTTTTAAAAAAGATCGCCTAATATATTTTATCTACTAAAACAATTTTAAATTTCATATTTTTTTTATTCATTTCATTAATCATTAAATCGAACTTGTACATTCATGTAAGTTCAATAAAATGCTTCCCAAATCACTCTATCATGGGCACATTAATTAAGAAAACAAACATAAAAAAAATATCAACAAAGAATCAATTAATCCACTTCCTTTGACTAATAAAATCAAATCAAGACACATATTCAAAATTTTGAGCGTATTCAATTTTAATTAAATAGATTAATATATAATAATAATCCGAAAAGAAAATATTAAAATGACTTTAAATGAAATCGATTCCAAAATCTTCTTTTTAGTAATGAGTTTCGACTATCAATTTCTTATATAATTAACAAATTCTCAATATAAACACAGAATTCCAACTAAATTTTCGAAAATTTCCATCCAATATCCGATACCCGCTCATGTCAACTTGTTTCTCCATGCTTGCCAAACTGTCTAAACACAAAGTGCCCTTCTTTATAACTCTGTTTTAACACTGCTTTTGTTCTGTGGATAAGTAAACGACTCTCTTTCAGAATAGCTATGTGCCTGTGCTCCTCTTCCTCTATTCCATCTTCATGAATTTGTGTTATTCCATCTTCTAGTAATTTACTTATGGCTTCATTTTCCAGTGAATAAACCCTAGCATCATAAATTAAAATTATATTGATGATATAAAAAAATAATTATATTATCGATGTATATAACATAAATTATTTCGTGACATAAATGGGCATCCTATCATGATCGTTACTATAGCAAAGAATATTGTTTTCAAATAATTGTCAACCTATTGTTTTTAAATCCTTTTCTTTTTTACTTCTAGAACAAAGGACACTTGCTTTTTGTATTTTTAAAATATTTTCAACTTTTCAAAAACCGCTACAAATTAAATTTTGAGAGAATTTTTTTTTTATTTAAAAAATTTAAAAACTTCTTCAAGTAAATATCTTTAATACGTAATTTTGAGAGAAACTTTTTTTTTATTCAAAAAATTTAAAAATATCTTCAAGTAAATATCTTTAATACGTAAAGATATGACACTTACGCCTAACTCAAACCCAAAAATTAATTCATGAGTAAAAATTTGTGTAAATTCAAATAAGGAGATTAGATTCTCATTCCTTTTACCGATATGAAATTTCTTAACACAACACAACTCTAAATTTCAAAAATCACAACTTTACAAATCCTAATTTTTAAATTTTAGCTTTAAAATCTATGACATAGAAAGAACTAGGTATTTTTTTCCTAAAAATTTGACCAAATGCCTCAAACTCTCTAAAATAAATTCTTTTTATATTAAAAAGCACTTGTGACTTTCTAAAACATTTTTTGGCAAAATAGTATGACATAGAAAGAACTAGGTATTTTTTTCCCTATAAATTTGACCAAATGCCTCAAACTCTCTAAAATAAATTATTTTTATATTAGAAAGCACTTGTGACTTTCTAAAACTTTTTTTGGCAAAATAGTATTAAGGTGTGACTAATCAATGAGATGTCCGAGGTAGTACGAGAAAGTTAGCTCGAACACTACGATCATAAAAATAAAAAGAAATTTGGCTAAACGAACAAGATACATAAACAATTCTATGTATTGAGGAGAGAGTGAATACTCAGGGATTGGAATGTCTTCTTCTAATGGTGGTGCAAGAATCCATTCTCCATCTTCATCAAGAACAACTCCTTTATTCTTTTCAACCCACCATGATCCTGGAATCAATATCTCATCTTTCAATATTGAGCTTGATTTGTTCACTAAAGCCAAACTTCTCTTTACTTTCATCTCAAATTCTCCATGTTCCCCATTCCAACCCGCTATAATATGCAACATCGCCTACGAACAAAATTAGCTCATGAAAATATAATCTATTCAAGTTTAGACGTGTCATTTGATACGTAGTCCAAATTGATCTACGAACAACTTTAGCTCTAACACAGTTCATTTTGACTCGTTCAGGTTCAATTCAACTTAGTTTATTTTCGTACCTGTAAATTGTGCCAATCACTTGGATTTTTTGAGTCCTTCAAACATGGGGATTTTCTGGTGTCGATTACTAGCTCGATCCCTGAATTAACATACCCTAACAAAGAACTTGGATAAAGAGTTATCACATCGATTTTGTTCTTGACATGGAGGATTTTCAGATTTGGGAATTCTTTCAGCTTATCGTTGAATGCTCTGTTTCCTACCTGTGGACTACCGAAAACAATGGCGGATACCGGGATATCAGTAACCCCATTTTCAACAAGATCAAAAGCTGCTAAAATTGATAAACTTGCACCTAAACTGTGCCCAGTAAAAGTTATACTCAGATTCTCGTTTTTATACCGATCTCTTAGATCTTCAATCATTACTTGAAGCTGTGCTCTAATACTTAATCTCGTAAATGGTGATTTTGGGTCACTGGATAAGTAGATCTTCAACCATCCATTCATCACTCTAGGGGCATTTTCGTCATCATTACAAATACTTCCTCCATTACAGATTAGAGGTTCAGCTGATTCAGATCGAGCACCAAGAACATTGACCCATTCGTAATTCCTCGTTGTTCCACGAAACGCTATGTAGATTTCCCGACGACCCAGTTGTTCGCTGATTTCGTCGTTAGTTACAGCTATAAACCCGATCCAATTGGATTCACGATCCCATGATTCACGAGAAAGAGAGTGGATGAAGAGGGCTTTATGGGCACCAACACGAGCAGTGGCGTAAAGGAAGCTGACGATTTGGTAATCTGAGGCGGGTTTGAACATGACTTTGTGGAAAAGTGAACTTTTACCGTAACGACTACTGCCACAGTACATGGAGTATTCGTCATTGTTGAAGGCGTCGTAAGTTGCTTGACAAAAGTCGCCGCACCGGAGTATGAGTCGCCGGAGATTGAGGTGTAATGGTTCAAGAAGACCTTCCCAGTTGTTGCTTCCTAGTAATTCATGCCATGTTGGTTCTTTCCCCATTTTTGTGCCTTTCCACTATCAGAATGCGATTTTGTTAGATGATTAGACAGGGAACCAAATCTTTAAATATCTTTAATAATTTAAATTAATCGGAGTTCACATCGTATAATATCTGATTAAAAAATGATTGGACAAAAATTGTGTGATTGTATGGTTGGGAACGGAGACTTCTCCTGTTATATTATATACACTTTCTTTTTTTCACGAGACATTCGAGCGTTATATTTGTTGTATAAGGCTTCGTTCAGAAGAAAACATTCCTCGTGAAACTATTAAGAATGAAGATACAATATGAGACAAAAGTGGAAATTGCCTCCTCTATGACAACAAAGAGGAAGGGAGATTATGATGATTTGGACATACGAATACGAGTTGTGCAAATGTCTCATTGATTGAGAAGGTAATAGAGATTGCTTGAGAGATAGATGTAGGATAAAGAAAGTATTAGAGATAAGTGATTAGACAAGTCATGATATAATTTTAATTTATCAAAAACTTGATCATAGTTAGAAGGTTACGAAGATTATAGACTATATCAAAAGGTTAGTAGGTAGTTGAGCAACATAAAATAAGCTTGGTGATAGTTTGGTGCTCGATATCCATTCCCCTTTCATACTTGTAGTAGCAACATTTTTCTTGTAGTTATCTATCCTTCAATTGTTGTTACTCTGTGTTTCGATTATCATATTATTTGATTATTATTATTGCTCCGTATTGTTTTGAATGTTACATTATATTTTTCCTACTGTTATATTGTCTGTTACTAAACTCGAGTATTTTTTGAAAACAACCTTTTAATACTAACACTAGAAGAGAGGCATTACCAATTTGGCGCCTTCCCTATATTTTCAAAAATCCATGAAACCAGAGGATCTCCTTCAGCGTCTCAGCCCCACCCACACCCAGAAATGCACCGTCGGCTGCCTAGTTCTCGACCGCTTACTCGGCGGGGGCATTCCTTGCAACTCAATAACCGAATTAGTCGCCGAAAGTGGATGTGGCAAGACCCAAATCTCCCTCCAGCTTCTCCTCTCCGTTCAACTCCCCGCTTCACTCGGCGGCCTCTCCGGTTCCTCTATATACCTTTACTCCGAATCACCCTTCCCCGTCCGACGCCTCCACCAACTCTCCTCCTCTTTCCCCACTCTCCATAACCCATTAGATAAGATCCTAACCCACCCTCTCCACTCTGCTCACCACCTGTTCGACGTATTGTCTCAACTAGACTCCTTATTATCCTCCCGGCTTGACTCACCTTCCCAAATTAAGCTCATCGTGATCGACTCCATTGCGGCTTTGTTTCGATTTGAATTTGAAAACAACCCGCGTGATCTCAAACAGAGATCGGGTTTGTTTTTCAGGATTTCGAGCAAATTGAAGGAGCAAGCTAGACGGTTTGGGTTGGCTGTAGTGGTGATTAATCAAGTTGTTGATGTGATGAATGATACTGATGGGCTGAGGATTGGGAATTCAACTTGTTGGTATACATCTGAGAGGAAAGTATGTGCCGCATTGGGCTTGTCATGGGCAAATTGTGTTAATACAAGATTGTTCTTGTCCAGGCAAGAAGAGAGAGTTGCTCGAGAGGTAAATGGAGACGATTGCTTTGGTACACTAACGCGGAGATTTATACGCGTTGCATTTGCTCCTCATCTTCCTGATTCTTACTGTGAGTTTGTTATTAGTAGAGAAAAGATTTTTGGTTTAGAAAGATGAGATCATTGGCTTGAACAAACCATGTACATATTCTATTTAACAGCAAAAAAATTGCCTCTCTTGCCATTGCTTCTTATATATATTCTCTCTATAGTTTGAAATAGTTACACGCTATCTCACTATTAACTCATACTAGATCTTAAATTAAATACATGTATTTTGGTTATTATATACACTCTAAAATATAGACACATGTAGAGAAAGTGGAAAGCGAAAAAGGAAAGAGGCGAGCGAAATAGGAGGGAGGCCAGCAAGAAATGACTTAGCCTATCTCAAATGCATATGTATCTGAAGCAAACTCGATTCCAACAGAAACCCAGTTACAGAGATCATTGAATACAAGTTACAATGTAGAATAGACGCAACAAAGTAATAACACTCTAACTAAGGAGACGAGAAAGAAAATAACCAGAAAGAGATGAGATACAAGACCATAAAAAAAAAAGATGAGAAGACACAAAGCCAAAGCTTCGACATAATAATTTGCATAACTATTCTTCTAACTCCTGGTCCTTTTTAACAAAGCCAAACTAAACTCTCTAATAGCCCATAAGCCCTTCCTAGGTCAATTTGGTTCACAACAGTGTCACATTAAATACATTTATTTAGAATATCAAATGCATTTTACATAGGAGAGAGAAGCGAGAGAGGTGAGAGCGGGAGTTAGTGTACTCGAGATAAAATCTACTTAAATACAATGTACTTGGAACAAATACACTTAATTTTAATCTTATATATATGAGATACACGTAAATGGAAGCCAAAATTTAGCACAAATTGTAATTTAACAAACTCATGAAAAGGCACGTAATTAGATAATAGCAAAACGGGTATTGTGCAATGGAATAATGTCATTGTTTGATGAATAATAAGATTATTGTAATATAATCCATGTTATCGTACTTCAAGAAAGCATGATAAAGAAAAACACTAGGAATTCAAATGAATGGGTCTAAACAAATATGTTGCTACCAAAGGAAAGATAATAACTCAAGGATCTAGCTATTAACAATCATATCTAAACAAACCTTTTTTTTCTTCAAAAAAAACTTACTTATCATACTTTAAATGGTTTGATATAAATATTTCGTACAATAAACATCAATTAACTTGTGACTGAGACATAATTAAGTGATGTAATGATTGTGAAAACACCAACAAAGCTAATAAAACTAAAGTGGATTAGAAAGGTTAATCAAACTAATCCAAAGGGTTAATAAAATCCATGGGGCCTTGTGTCGCCTTTAAGAGGTCTTAACTCTTAAACCATTTGCAACTTCATAAATCACTTTAATTATTCACTTTGTTGTTATCTTAATTTGGTTGGACATAAAATTTAATTATATTAAAAATGATTTTTGAATTCATTGATCAACTGAAAGTAGGTATAATATATCAAAATATTTTTTTAATTATATAATTTTAAATATGTCATATGAAATATTACAAAAGAGTAATCAAATTAGGAAAAAACATTTATTCAAACTAGCGAAAAAGCGGAGATTTTCTTAGGGATTCATTAGAAAAGAATCCAACTTCTAATATATATATATATTAGTTAAAAGTAATTTAAATCACACATAAATAATATATTTTTCATTGATCATTGCTAGCTCCATCCTCGAAAATAAAGTCCAACAACAAATTCTTGAAGCAGAGGGAGTACATTTTTTTCTTGAGTTATTAAAAGCTAATATATGGAAAAAAATAGTTGAGATATAAAACTCGAAAGGCGAAAAAAAGGCGTAGTTTAATAATTTATTTAATTTTTCTTATTAGTAATAATAAAGACAAACATTCTTTTGTATAGCCACAACGAGTCTAGGGACTTAAAAGCAAGAAAAATAATTGTACATTATTTGTACACTGTTCCCCGCGAGCATAGCACAAAAGAAGACAAATACACACCTGAGAAAAAAAAAAGAGAAATCAGAGAGGAGAGAGAGAAGAAGAAAAAAAGACTGTTTTGTGACTCAGTCCCATTTAGTCTTGTCAACATCACAGGACTAGTATTGTACTTCTTAAACTTCTCTCTTTAATGGCTTCTCTATAACCCCTCTTTGGGTGTTTTCCCTTTTTTTTGCTAGCACCAATGGAAGCAGAAAATGATGAGTACCATAAGAAAGAAAGGGCCATTGCAGTTACTATACTGGTCTTTGCTTCTCTTGCCATTGCTTCTTTGTTTGTAGCCTTTAGTTACTATTGTTATATCCGTAATAAAGTTGCCAAGCGTCTCAAGAACCGCACTTGTAAGTATTGTTTTTATAATTTTTGTAAGTTGGTTACTAGTGTTTTCAAGAATTAGGTACATTTTTTGAGTTGTGGCTTTGGGGGGTTCTTGAATATTGCAGAAAGTTTTGATCTTTATGAAGATATGGGTTGAAATGGAAGGTGGGGTGGGGGTGGGGGTCAGTTTTTTTCCCTTTTTAGGGAAAGAAAATAAGAAACACACAATGTTATTGTGACTATTGGAAAAGATTGCGTTTTATATTCTTGAGTTGTGGCTTTTGTGTTCTTGAATGTATTGCAGAAAGTTTTGATCTTTAGGAAGATAAGAGTTGAAATGGGAGGATGGGGTGGGGGGAGGGTTCAGTTTTTTCCACTTTTAGGAAAAGAAAAGAAGAAACACACATTGTCAATGTGACTAATGGAAAATATTGCATTACATATTCTTGAGTTGTGGTTTTTGTGTTCTTGAATGTATTGCAGAAAGTTTTGATCTTTAGGAAGATAAGGGTCAAGAGGGGATTGCACTGAGCTAAGGGAGAAAAGAAGAAAGGTAAGGGTAGATGGGATGGAGGGTTTGGGGGAGGGGGTCGAGTTTTTTTAGGGAAAGAAAAGAAGAAACTTGCATTGTCACTATGACAAATGGAAAAGCTGTAATGTTACAGTATTGTTGAAATTCTGAGTGAAATGCCTTTATGTCTGGAAGCATATTAAATTTCCTCAACTTAATGGAGAAGATTTCTCTAACTGACCATGACTAGTTGGAATTGAGCCTTAATTGTAGTTGATTAATTAGCACTGATTGTCAACTTGTTTTTCTGAAAAAATGCTTCCTAATGCTCAAATTTACACCCTGCTCATTGTGCTTTAGTAGTTGTTAGTAGAATTAGCACTAATCCTCAGGCTTGTTGACTGAGAAAATGCTTCCCAATGCACAAATTATTACCCTGCTCACTGTGCTTTAGTAGTTGTAAGTTGATGATAGAATTAGCACTAATCTTCCTGCTTATTATACTGAGAAAATGCTTCCTGATGCACAAATTTACACCCTGCTCACTATGCTTTAGTAGTTGTTGATAAAATTAGCACTAATCTTCCGGCTTGTTATACTGAGGAAATGTTTCTTAATGCACAAGTTTTTCACCCTCGACACTGTGCTCTATTAGTTGTTATAAAACTAGCTCAAACTGTTTGGCTTGTGCTGTATAGGAAGTGCTTCCTAAGGCACAATTTTTCACCTTCACATTGTGTTTTTCTGTATCAGTCCATGTTTTGGGAAAGCTAAAGTCTTGATACATTTTTGTTACTCCAACCAGATACGGGGAGTGCTTGTGAGGACAAGGGCAATAGTTTCTCCAATCTGGAAGTTATTGCAGAGAAGGGACTTCAGGTTTTCACATTTAAGCAGCTGCATTCAGCAACTGGTGGATTTGGAAAATCTAATGTGATTGGAAATGGTGCTTTCGGGTCAGTATATAGAGGAGTACTTCAAGATGGTAGGAAGGTTGCAATTAAGCTGATGGATCAGGCTGGAAAACAGGGGGAGGAAGAATTCAAAGTGGAGGTAATTGCAAATATAAATTCAATATAATCCCATAAGAAGATGTGATATTGTCGTCATTAGCAAGAAAACAAATACACAAAAGTCCTGATCTTCGAAAGATTTCACGTTAGGATGTAATCTAATATAAAGCAAATTGTCTTTCCAATGCTATATGAGTTTCTAAGATTTTTCGACCGTGTGTCAAACAGTTAAAAAGTACAGAGTTTCAGTTGAACCCTTTTTTAAAACTCCAAGAAGAGTTAAAGGACTCTGATTATTCTTTTACATGTTTTTTTATTGCCTCTCTTTTACTTTGGTGAAATGATTGCTGTTATCAAATATCAGGTGGAGTTGCTATGCCGCTTGCGCTCACCGTATTTGCTGTCATTGATTGGCTATTGTTCAGAAAGCAGCCATAAATTGCTTGTTTATGAGTTCATGGCAAATGGTGGTTTACAGGAGCACTTGTATCCAATCAAAGGTCTGTTTGGTTTTCAGTTGTATATGGTTTTGGGCATTTTTGGAATTTAGTACCAGCCTGCCTTCTCTGCTTGAAAAGCCAATGTGGAAAAAATACTTCGTAGATATGGCAGTGATGAATGGATATCCTCATCAAGTGACATTCTGAGACATATCAAAGTTTGTCATACTCATAAAATGAGTGATTATTTCTGGTGTCCTCGTCAGTAATTGAGATTATTCTCTGACGTGTAGAAAACCACACGCTAAATTATATGTTAATACCAACTCCAAAGGAAACAAAAGAAGTCTTTTCCTGAAATTCTACTGGCATGTGAAATTCGTGCTTAATGTGTACTGTTCCAAGTTGTGCCAAATGGCCTTTTCCTATTCTTATACCTTCTTTTCACATTGTTTCGGGTTTTTCTTTTCAAGTCATCAAGTTATTTATAAAAGTGTTGCACTTCAATCTGTAGGTTCCAATAATTTTTGTCCAAAGTTGGACTGGAAGACCCGGTTAAGAATAGCGTTGGAGGCTGCTAAAGGTTTGGAATATCTACATGAGCATGTCAATCCCCCAGTTATACATAGAGACCTCAAAAGTAGCAATATTCTTTTGGACAAAAACTTCCATGCCAAAGTTTCTGACTTCGGATTGGCCAAGCTTGGATCTGATAAAGCTGGTGGACATGTCTCTACCCGAGTTTTGGGAACACAGGGATATGTTGCTCCAGAGTAAGAACCCTTCATTTAGCTGAATTATGTTAGATTATAGCAGTTCCATGTGTAATCGTTGAGGTGATGTCTTCTCTTAACTTACCAGTACCTTTTTATGTGAGATTTTAACGTTGCAATGTTGATTTCCTCCATTAAACCATCGCAGATATGCATTAACAGGACACTTGACCACCAAATCAGATGTTTACAGTTATGGGGTTGTCCTCCTAGAGTTGTTGACAGGGAGAGTTCCAGTTGATATGAAGAGATCTCCTGGCGAAGGCGTTCTTGTTTCTTGGGTAGGTTCTCGTAAATGTTGTAAGCATACTATCCTACATTTCTGACATTCTTCTGTCTAATGTCCCATAGGCCGCGCTAGTGAATTGAAACATTTCTCTAGCTGACCTCTTCCTATTCTTAGGCATTGCCCCGTCTCACTGATAGGGAAAAAGTCGTAGAGATAATGGATCCAGCGCTGGAGGGTCAGTATTCAATGAAAGAAGTTGTTCAAGTAGCTGCTATTGCTGCAATGTGTGTACAACCCGAGTCTGATTACAGGCCACTGATGGCAGACGTTGTGCAGTCATTGGTTCCACTAGTGAAACAACCGCGACCAACTGTGAAACCTGGTAGATCGTCTAGCTTTCACGCCACACAGTCCCCCTCCCCCCATGCTACACAATCTCCTAAGGCTTAGACTTCTATAACTAATAGTCACTTAGTTTATCTATGGACCATGTAGCTTATGGAACCCTTTCATTGAGTAACTTTAGTCTTAACAAAATTTGATGGAGCAAATTAGCTAATGTAATCTTTTCTAATATGTTAAAGCTCCCATCTAATATGGGGATTGTATTTGAGTATTCCTGGTTAGAAGCAGATTCACGATTTGAAGTTTATGGTTCTTATAACGATTTGAAGTTACTATATGGTCAAATATTTTTAGTCTATATGATAGTTCTTGGAGTTTGTTCCATTTTAATTTTTTAAAAAAATCAATTTTGAACTGACGCAATTTAAATTAAAGTAGAAAAATATTTTTAAGTTTTGAGAAGTTCAAACTTGAGGAATTTTGGAAAAATTGGTTGCTATTTTAGTAAGCGGTCCTAAATTTAGCTGATTATTTTAATTTATTTTTTGTTAATTGTACGAATAAAATCCCACACTAATAGTTGTAAAGAAAAAAAAAAGTTACTTATGAAATCTATAGGGGATAATCTTAATTAATAGTGTGAGATTTTTATTATTTTTTTTGAGAAAATCGAGATTGACACAAAACAAATAATATTTTTTTAATTATTTTAGCCTAACAAATGCTAATTCTAGGACGATGTATATGTGTTAAAATCTACTAAATAACTATAAATAATAAATTTAAATCACTAAATCAAATATGTTGTAGCAAATCCTAAATTTGAACTCATAAATCATAATATTTAAATTTCGAATCCGACTCTACTTCACTTATTTTCTTAATATTTTGATCGGTTTAAACTTCAAACTTTATTTAATTTAATTAAAAAAACATGATATCTTAATTCCATCATATTCCAAATAAATATGTTCGAAAAATATTTGAAAAAAACATAATCAAATGACTATGTAAAATAGTATAATTAATGGCGTCAAATAAAGTGAGTCTCAGAAACTACAAAGAAAACGTCTAGTTGTTACGATTTCTTTCACAAAAAATATTTTACTAATATATCTTTACAATTGAATTTGTATGAAAATGTTTTGAGCAGGTAAAAGTTTGTTAACACTGAACATATCCAATTTGCTTATTCAAATAATAAAATTAAATAGATTTGGTCCAACTATATATTATTATAAATAAGTCCCTAAAAACAAAAAGTAGTGTTCACGAGTTTGTCAAAATATATGTACTTCTAGTATAGAGTCGGAATTTTCACGTCAAAATATAAAAATTCACGTATAAAAATATAAAAAAAGTTCAATAGTAATATATACATATATTTTTGAAATATCAATTAACTATATATGAACAATGTAATATTCATGTAAAGTTTAAATGTGCTTTTAGCTGCCTAATAATGTTGCATTTTCCAACGATTTAAGTTTTGATAGTATAAGAATTATATCATAATATGTTATTTATGTTTATTATATGTTACCGGAGTAATACTATAAAATACAGTTAATTGTATTATCTAGAATTATTTTTAAAATGATCTAATATTTTAAACGTTTCTTGCTGTGTCAAATATATAGTTAGTAACTAGTATAGACTCTTTTTCGCTTAAGAACATTTGTTTGTTTCAAATTGTGTAGCTTTGATTCGGAATACGATGATCAAATTGATTTGATATAAATTCAAATATAATATTTTATTTTTTTTGAATTATTTTCACATATATTAAAACTATATATATAAATTATAAATGACAATAATTAACAAATATAAATGTAATTAGCTAAACTCACTCGTGATTTCGACACTTTATAATAATAATTAGAGCTGTCAATATGGGCTAGGCCCGTTGGGCCATCCAGGCCTAATCCGGGATTTAATAGGGCTGGGTTAAGATTTTTGGAGCCCATTTAAGAAAAGGGCTTTTTAGCCCAGTCTGAATAAGCCTGCTCATTTGGGGGGCTTGAGAAATATTTGTAGGATCGGCCCGTGGGCCAATAAAAATTAATTTAAAAATACAATATAATATTAAAATTTAAAAATAAAGAGAATCCAAAATCAAAATAATTAGGTTAATATTTCTATTTAGATATTTATACTTTTAGTTGAAAAAAAAAAACTTAATAAATATTAAGGAAAATGCACAAGTACCCCTAGATTATGACCAAAATTCCAGAGACACACCTTAACTAAACTAAGGTCCTATTACCCTTGAACTTTTTTTTTTGTAATTTTATACACCTTTTGTCTTCTGTGGCACTCTATGTGACTCCACGCAATTGAGGCGCGTCAAAAATATTTGAATGCCACGTAAGCCAAAGAGGTACACAAAATTACCAAAAAAATAAGTTCATGGGGTAATACGACCTTAGTAAGGTGTGTCTTTGGGATTTCGGTTATAGTCTAGGGGTTACTTGTGCATTTTTCCTAAATATTATAAAGATAATTTTATTTGTGAATTTGATTAACAAGTAGTGACAAGGTCTCATTTGTTTCCATTAAGATTAAGACGTTTGAATTTAAATACATATTTAATATATATATATTATTTGAATAAAATTTATTACCGCACCGGGCGGCTATCTGCATTAACTTCTTTTTTGAAAAAGTGAAATAAAGTGACGAAAATTGGAAGAAATCAAAATGGAGAGGCAATTTTTTGAATAAAACGTCATGTCATTAATTACAAGAAAATGAGACCCAGCTATAACTTTTGTTTTCTTTTGCATGTATTTTCCTTACTCTTTTCTGAATTTGTAATTTTATACCAAAGATAGAAATAAAAATATAAGGGACCCTACCTTATCTAGTTAATTTTGATGTCCCTATTATTATTGCGGAGTTAGAAATTTCATAAAAAAATGTTCAGTAATTTTATAATAATTTTTGAAAAAAGAAGAGATTCGAATATGAATATTGATTTATTTAAGATTTCTAAAATTCATTTAAGGGGTCTAAAATTACTAGGCTATATAACAACTTGTTGTGTTAAATATGTCTAAATTATATTATTTAATCATTTTATATATCATTTTACTTATATGTACATATTTTCTAATAAGGATGTAATTGGACACATGTACCTCCGCGATGACAGAGCCAGAATTTTAACAAAAAAATATTAAAATATGAAATAATATTATCGCATAAAAGTTAAGTAATGTAAATATGTAATATATATGCATTAAAAAAAATTATAATCTAGCTATAAAGTGTAATTTTTTAACTAAATATTAATCGACACCCATCAACTTCACGCGGCTCCGCCCCTTCCTCTTTGATCTATTCTTGCATGCAGAGACACATAATTGGTACATGCAGAGTCGCATGTTTTAAATACTCAAGTAGTGATATCTAATTCAAAGTCATATTACAGTTGTAATTTTGAGGTTATGAATTTTATATTTTAAAATATAATGTATTGAATCATTTTGGATATATAAATGATTTATACATGACAATTCTAAAAAAATATCATAAATTGAAATTTGAAAAGAGTAAAGTGTATCTCTGTAATCATTATCTTGTAGAAATAGAAAAGTTATTATTAGTCGATTTTATTTCAAGTGTATCAAATTCAGATAAAAAAAGAAGAAAATAATGAAGAATGCATAAGCGAGAAAACAATAATTAACAATAATAAAATAGTGTAATAATCAGAATATAATAAATAACATATCACAAAATTTATAATGCAACACTAGTCCTATGACAGACACTAAACCTCGACAACGTAAGATAAAACTCTACCCCTACTAACCTTCTATTCTGATACGCGACCTCCACTTCTTCTTATCTAAAGTCATGTTCTCTGTTATAAAGTTGCACTATGTCATGACTAATCACCTCTCTCAGTACTTCTTCAGCCTATCACTACCTTTTCACGTACTCTCTACATCCAACCTCTTAAGTTTTGTATTAAGAAAAAGCTAATCATTCTAAATTTTGTAAAAAAAATAAAAGTAAAAAAGACTCATACTTGATGTGAAGAGATTGTTTTTACGCATATATCATATGTGAAATATTTATGTTAAAAGAACAATTAGCTTTGTTGTTATTGTTGACTAGTGTATTTAATAGTTTACAATTATAAGTATTTGTTTATAAAAAGAACATGAAGATATACATGATTTATTAATATATATATATTTCAGGATATTCTCTACAATTTACTTATGAATTGTGCTTTGTGATCAATTGATACTTAAAGCTGTATAAGCATTAGGGGGGGATAATTTTAATAATTTATAAAAAATTTTAAAATATATTTATTAGAAAGAATAAATATGTCCAAATTTCAAATCAGTCTATTTTCAATTTACGTTAAAATAGAACTTCAATACGTTCCTTACATATATACTATACAATGTATTATTGAGATCACGCTAACGCGCTTCGGCAGCTAATTTTGAATATATACTAGACTTTTAATTTGTACACATGTTATTTACTCTCTAGCTAGTAATACGTACTTAATAAAAAAAGTAAATTATAAAATTTAAAGTTAAGCAGATTTAGCATTTTGTGTTTCTCAATACACTCGTATTCAATGACGGAGCCAATTTATTGTTAGGGGTTCATTCAAAATTTCTTTCGTTAAATTATACTATTTATGTTTCAATAAGAGTGATTTATTTTTTCTCTTTAGCCTGTTTATAAAAGAATGATCTTTTTTTTGGGAAACATTTAAATTTTAGGATTTCACGTGACATGTCTAAAATCACAAGATTAAAAGACATTTTGTTACATTTGACATAACTTTAATTTACGCCTACAAAATTGAAAAATCTTTATTTTCTTATACATGATTAAATTTATTTTTATGTATATAATATATAATATTGAATTCTCTTTAACTAATTCGTGTGAACGCTTCATGAAAGTTTTGAATCAAAAATCTTAACTCGATGACGTAGTTTATAGAAAGAGAAACTTGTATATAAAGGGCCTCATGCATGCTTACTTTCTCATCACAATTCACATTCTCATTTAGTAGTAAAAAAAAACAACATTGTTATTATCCATATTTAAGCATATGGCATCCCTAACTAGTAACCTCATTTTGGCATTTTTGTGTGTTTTATTTGGTTTTGTTTGCTTTAGCAATGCCCAATTATCATCCAATTATTATGGGGCTTCATGCCCTAATCTAAAAACAATTGTTGGCAACGCAATGAAAGAAGCTGTGAATAGAGAGGCCAGACTTGGTGCCTCTGTTCTTCGTTTGTTCTTCCATGATTGCTTTGTTAACGTAAGTTAAATATTTTTTAGCGAAATTATTTTATTAACGAATAGTAATGATTAAATAATATATATATATATATATATATATATTTATATATTTATTGAATGAAAATTTAACCTCTATATACTATATAATTTTTTCGATGAAGGAGTGTTGTTTGACACCCCTTGATCAGGGGTGGGCCCACTCCTGTTTACAGTGGCGGAGCCAGAATTTTAACAAAGGGTGTTCAAAAATATAACTTGTTATGTTAAGGGTGTCAAAAATATGTTATTTGATCATTTCGTGTATCATTTTATTTATATATATAGTAATTTTTTCCGATAAAACTATGTGGCTACACTACTGCCTGTTTGGATGGACTTATACTTATAAATAAAAAAGTATAAATTAGGCTAATTTTTGTTATTTCAAATTAATGCACATGTGTATAGTATTCTAACATTGTTTTTGTTTTCTTTGTATGGTTACTTAATAAGGGATGTGATGCATCAATATTACTGGATGATACATCATCATTTACAGGAGAGAAGAATGCAAATCCAAGCATGAACTCTTTGAGAGGATTTGAAGTGATAGACACCATTAAAACTCAAGTTGAAGCTGCTTGTCCTAATGTAGTCTCTTGTGCAGATATACTCGCTCTTGCTGCTCAAAAAGGCGTTGCATCGGTAAACATGCATACTATACTTATGTTGGTGCAAGAATAATCATCGTTCCATATAAAATATCAATATTACTATTTTACGACATAAAAGTTTAAATATTCATACTATACTTATGTTGGTGTAAGAATATCCTTCGTTTCATATTAGTAACTATTTAACTGCGTAAACGTTATTTAATTTACATTATCAATATATATAATACCCACTTTATTTATTTTGGTCTATATATAAATAATTAACTTTAAACTTTTATTTTTTCCTTAATAACAAGTTTCGTAGCCACAGAGATATTATTTGTCTTTGACATACTTTCTTTTAGTATGTTTTAAAAACTCCCTTACGAACAATTTAACTTTAATCTTAATTTTAAATTTTTTGAAACTTTTCCCATCTAATTAAATATCGCTAAATAGATTAAAACAAAAAGTAACATGTTCAAAATTATTTATTTTTTAAAAAAATTCTTTATTTTTTAAACTCAACACGAAATATAACAAAAAATAGAATAGAGGAGTAAGTTAATTCCTAACTTTTAAAATATATATAGTTCAAACCAACAAGTATGTACATGACATTTACAAAATAGTTTGAATATATTCCAGATAAATTACCTCATAGAACGTCAAACAAAATATTTTTTTATTTAATTAATTTTATACAAATTTAAATATATACTTATAACATCGTAGAATATCAAATAAAGTATTTTTTTAAAATTAATTTTATACAAATTTAAATATATACTTATAACATCGTATTTTAATTACGCAGCTAGGAGGGCCAACATGGACCGTGCAATTGGGCCGAAGAGACGCAAGAACCGCAAGCCTAAGCTCCGCCAACGCCCAAATCCCTATGCCAACTTCCACCCTTTCAACTTTGATCTCCATGTTCTCCGCCAAAGGCCTTAACGCCGCCGAGATGACCGCCCTCTCCGGCAGCCACACAATCGGCCAAGCCCGATGCGCCAGTTTCCGCAACCGCGTCAACAACGCCACCAACATCAACTCAGAATTCGCCGCCACACTCAGGGCCACGTGCCCTGCATCTGGCGGCGACAGTAATTTAGCCCCGTTAGATATCCAGACTTCGAGCCAATTCGATAATAAATATTATCACAACTTAGAGGCTCGGCGTGGATTGCTTCAATCGGATCAGGAATTGTTTAACGGCGGATCTCAGGATTCATTAGTGAAGAGTTACAGCAGCGATGGTGAAGCTTTTAGAAGGGATTTTGCATCTGCTATTGTCAAAATGGGGAATCTTAGCCCACTTACTGGAACTAATGGTGAGATCAGAAGGAACTGCAGGGCTATTAATTGATAATATAAACGTGTTTTTTAACTTGATATAATATATATGATTTTTAATTTTGAATTTGTACAAATAACACACGTTTTATAAAATGTGTTTATTTATTTGTGCTCATTCAAAATTAAAATACATAATAGTTAAAAAAGATATATTTATGTATTAAGTCGAATAAAATTGTCTTCTAGACTTGGTTTACTAGCGGCTAGTTGTATTAGTTACTGTACTAAATAAGATAATAACTTTGTATGAATAATAATAATAATGTCAGTTGTTGTGATTTAGACAATAATAGTTCAATTTAATCTATACTTAAGTATTAATATTTCTTTCATTATTTCTAGTTTTTTTAATAAAAAAATATTTTAATATAATCAGCGTATCATTAATATTATAAATTTATGAATATCGAATGAAGATAACATGTACGTATAGAGATGAAGGATATTTTTGAAAATAAATATATTGAATTTGTTAAAATCTATTGATTGATTAAAAAATAATGATAAAAGTAAAATATTTATACACATCCGATATTTTAAATATAATTTATTTTAAAGAATTTAATATAAATAATAATAATTTTGAAAAATTTAAGCAACATAATTCTAGCATATTTTTGTCCAATCACAAGGCATTTTGTGAAACTATTAAATAAAAGAAACCAAAATAGTGTTTAAAATGAAAGGGACACAAACATGTCGTAATCCAATACTAATAAGCCGCCTATTTAGTTTTGGTTTGTCAAAATATTATATTATCTAAAAATAATTAATATAAAATATTATGTATTAAAATAATTATTCACTGATGTTATAGTTAGTTAAGACAGGATAAGCCAACTAATTTAGATACGATGAACTAGGAATCTAATTTAATAAGAAATTAAATTAAATCATGAAAACAATTGAAAAGATTAAGTCAATCTTAATTAATAACCATGTCCATCGAGTTGATAGTTGAATTTCATAGAATAAACAAAACTCAACTTTTTATTTTATTTTTTATTTTGAATTGAATATTTATATTAGAATCAATTAAATTTAAATTTATATATTATGAAATTCATTTACGTGAGCGATCTATTAGTAATTATTTTGCTGACCTTTTGTTAGTAATATTTTACTAGTGACTCGATTCTAATTATACTTAGGTACTCATAATTATTTATTTATGTTTGGTCATAACTCATTATTTGTTCACTTTGGTAAAAGATACTAGAAAATTAGAAAAAGTATAATTGGATTAATAATGCATATTTTTCACCTTTTTCCCCTGAATATATATAATAATATTAATAATTGGAGTATCATCATTTTTATTCATATATAATAAACAAAAAGATGGTTATAACATGGTTGATTTTAGGAAGAACTTTTTTTTTTCTTAATATATATTTTATGCGTATCAAAATCCTAGCCATCACTACTCCCCCAATCTTTTTTGGCAATTCTATAGACCACTAGAAAATCGATATTATATCTTAAAAGCTAGTTATATATACGATTATGTTATTTAAAAATATATATATTAAATCTAATTGATCATAAATATGATTGATGTCTTCACATATTTACAACCTCCGCTTTAAAATCACATACATATAATGATGAATTCAGAATTTTCATTAAGAAACGTCAAAAAATAAAAACGTAGCTATTGAATTTGAAGTTTCACATCATAAATCATCGAGTTAACCTCTAATCATATTTTTAAGGGATTCAAACATCTATAACTGTACATACAATATAACTTTTTACTGAAAGCTTCAAATGAACACCCTATATAATTATACTGTTGTAATCAAATATTAATCCGAACGATTTTATTTAGAATTATATATTTAAAACTAGGCACACTCTTTGTCAACTATAGGTCCCATGCCCAACGTTAAGGCACATGGAATGGACCTTAAAAGAACACTCGTCCTCTAATACTTTTCTCTTAATTCCTTGTTCCTATATTGTCTCCTCCTCTTTATCCACTTCAACTTCCCTACTAATTCATTATATATATATATATATATATATATATATATATATATATGGTTCGTGTATCATATTTTTCTCGTCTTAAATTATCTGTTGTATTTCTCTTTTATAAGTTTATTAGGTAATATTAATTAGTAGGAATTTTAATTGTTTTACCCTTTATTAATATTTAAATGGTCATAACATCACCATGTAATTGAGGTATTTATGGTGTTTAAGAACAATAAATAATAAAGGATGAAATGGAAAATCATAATTAATTTTGTCTTGAACTTCTAAAATAAGAAACAATTTAAGATAATTATTTTTGAAAATTATGATAAATAATTTAACATGAGAATAGTTATTTAATTTTGGAAAGGTTATATAATAGTGAGAGTTTTCTATAACCATATTTATGGAGTATTAAAATTAAACTAAATTTTTATGTTATATTTAATCTCTCAGTAATAATTTTTTTTAAAAGTATTATATTGATAATCACATAACTTTATCAGTCTATGACAGCTATCTTATATTATAAAAATAGAATTTATAGAAATATAAATTAGAATATAAATTAGTTTAATGTAAGATCAAATAACAAATAAGGAAGTAAAATTATCCTTATTATTTGTGTCTTCTAAAGTATTGGCTAACCTCACTAAAATAGATATAGGATCAGAATAAATATAGTATAAAATAAGTAACAATTTTATATAACTCTTTTAATTGGAGTCTAAACCATATGAGGTATAAATAAATCTTATTATTTTTATTATTTCTGTTATTTTTATGAAATAGAAAAATTGATTCAAATAAAATCGAAAAAAAACATGTTTTGAAAAATTCTTTTGTGTCTCCTTTTCTTTTTTAATTCTAATTTTAAAGGGAAAACACACACACACATAAGAAACATAGTAACATTAATTATTTTCTCCAATAATAAATGGAAAAACAAACAAAGGAAGAAAATTTGAAAATTAAACAACTATTGACTTTTCTAAAAACACATCACATGCAATACTAATAAAATTTCGTCCTATGTACTTGGGAATGTTTTTGACCCAAATTCATTAGAGAAATATTAGTTACAAACAAAAATTAGTTAAGACAAATTATGACACTTTAACAAATATATCACTTGTTTTTTGAGAAGATAGCTTAATTTTAGTTTTGAAAAATAGTTTAGCTATTCTAACAAATATAGTTACTGATCTATCGAGAAGAACTGTGAAATATGCTTAATTAAATGATCTTTAAATAAAATATGTGAAATATAAAAGCGTTTAGATAATAAGTTAGAAGAAAATATACTAAAGTAGTGCAATAATTATTTGAGATTCATAAGAATATGAGTTTCATTATCGTTTAAAAGATTCATCGTATGATTCTATTGCACTTTGTTATTATTGGTTATCATCAAATGAAAATTCACGATCTAAAACACTTAAGATTTTTAATTTGGATATATTTGTATTTTCAAAATTATAAGTTTATAATAGAGAAAATTTTAGAAATAACAAATATAATAGATATATGTAGATTTATATTTATATTTTTGATGATTGCGCTTCATAGCTATAATTTTGTTTACTATGGAGGCTTTGGTTTGTATATTTCTGTCTATATGTGTATTTCGCTTGTGGATATACAAATATGATAATTATAAACAAAAATTGTATATATACATTTAGGAATTTCTTAGAACTTTGTTTATATATTTCGTTTGTCAATATACAATCATGGTAATTTTTTATGATTTTTCATAAACCGTATAAAAATAGCTAAAGTAAGCATATATAAAATTCTGAATTATACAATTAAGAATCGAATTATACAAACTAGCGAATAGAAAAAAATGAGAAAATTAAAGTCATAAATTATAATTTAAGTGATAATTATAGTAGCTAATATAAGCTAAAGGTTTATCGCATAATATTTATATTTAGTATCAAAATAACAGAATCAATTGAATCATAAAAAGAAGTTGCATCAAACTTTACCTACCATTCAATTGTTTTTCATTTTTTGGTTGAAAATAATAATCAACTATTACATTATAAATATCTTTCCTCTTTTTGAATTTTCTTAAAAAATATTTGTACAATCCAAAATAAAAAATAGGAAACATAAATTATGATTGAAAAAAAAAAGTATATTTAAAGATGTTGCAATAAGACTTTTTGCTACCTAATATATTTTTTGGAAACTAAATTTAATACTTTCGGATCATAAATATATATATACGGGTGTATAGATAAATTATATATTTTATATAATATACTCTTTCTGTGCATTTTTAATTGTTATGTTATACTTTTTGGAAGTCAATTTGACTAATTTTTAAAATTAAATTAGATTACATTAATTTGATATTTTTTAAAAAAAAAATATTTAAAAATTATACAAAAAATATTATAAATTGCAATTTTTTGCATATCAATATGATAAATATATACATCATAAAGTATTGATCAAAATTCTTATAATTTGATTCTAAAAAAGAAAATCATGACAATTAATCATTAACGAAATATATATTTACTCAATTTTCCTATATTATTTTTAGGGATAAACTATTAGCATAGTGCTATTAAATGATTGGAGTTGAAATATTGAAAAGCTAAAAAAGTGTGCAGCCACTGCCAAACAAAAGAGCAAATTATCTTTTTATTATATAAAAAAGGTGAATAATTATTACTATTGTTAGTCAAAAAAGCTAAAAACTTTAAAAAGATTATTGTACTATATGCATTAATATATGTACCACAAAAGTTGATGAGTGCTCTAATGACGTCTAAAATTCAATAGATATATATATATATAAAAGTATATATTATACGAGGGAACCTTAATTAAAACATTAAAAGGGGATAAATATAACGCATGCTTAAATGATTACGTTAGAAAAAATTATAACGAATATGACTTTTGTTAATGTTCATTGGTGATTTGTAATTTTTAAAATATTTTTATTATAATTATGATTTAAATTAATTCGAGTTTTGTTAAAGTTTTAAGAAGCGAATAGAATATTTGTATTGCTACTTTACATTAATCCTTTTTTATGATATCTGTTGAAAAAATGAAATTTAAATAACTTAACAACAATGAAAGGGGGTAAAATTTATTTAAAACCCACGAGAAATATACAATAAACATAAATTATGGTTGTGTTTGATATGAAAAAGAAATGTATTCTCCAATTTTTTTTTTTAATTTTAGCATGTTTTATTGGTCAAATATTTTGATACATGATTTTTCTAGAAAAAAATACTCTCTAATAAATGTAGTCAAAATATATTCTACAATTAATATAATGACATTTTATATTAATTGTGTTCTTTCACTATTTAACGTATCTTATTTTAATTTATCTCATCTATCCATAATATTATTTTTACCCCCACCTTTTATAATATTTGTTGGAAGATTTTCTTTTTTTCAATATTTTCATATTAGATTGATTAAAACATGACTTCTCTAAGTAACGAAACAAGCTAGGTTTTATAAATGACATTTTACGTTAATTATGACATGCTATTATCCAACACACCTCATTTTAATTTTACCCTTGTACTCTTTATTCCCACCACCCACCCACTTATCTCTATATCCATATTCGATAATATTTATCCAAATAATATACAAAATTCTTTTATAAGTATGTTTTATCCATATAAACATACGAGTATAAAATAGTTAAACATTCATTCCAATTATATTTATATCCTATATATAATAGAGAAATACGATAAATAATATGAACGGGACAAAATATTTGGATATATATATAATACAAATATTTGGTGATAGAGAGAAAATAGTAGTGGGGTTGAGAGAAAAAAAAAATAAAGCAATTATTAATTTTAGTAGAGAAGTAAGAAAAAGAGTGAAGAGTAGCAGAGGAGAAGAGAGCACATGGCCTCGATACCGCTGGGACCTCAGCACCATAATCCGCCGGAAAATCACCATCACCACCACCTTCAGCCGCCGCCGCAGCTGGTGCAGCAGCAGCAACAGCCTTTGAATCCTGAACTAGGAGGAGGAGGAGGAGCTGCAGTAAGGAACGCCGGAGCACGACCGGAAATGGAATCCGAAAAGGTAGTTCTACTACTTTAATGTTCTCCGACTATTACTAAAGAGTCGCACACTCTTGTTCTACTTCAATTCTATATGCTGATGAAGTTTGACAGTATCGGTTTTTGTTCGTTGTGCTTCGATCTAGCTCGATCTCTTTGTGTTCATTTCTTCTCCGGTATCGGAAAGTTCGCCGGAGAATTTTCCGGCTAGGCAATTTTTTTGAGCTTGTTGCTTCAGTGAGGTGTTCTTCGCTCTATATTTGAAGTTTTCAGGTGGACTTTGAGTATGAGGTGTTTTTAGTTTTGATTTCCTTTTTTTTTGACATTTTTGTTGTAGCTCTTAAGATTTTAAATTGAATTTATTTTTGAGTAGCTTCTGCTTCTGGCTTTTAGTTTAATTTACCAGAAAATGATTCTTTGTTTGCTTGTGTTTGTTCTATCTGGAGTTTCTACTGTAGCTGATTGTGGGGGTATAGATTGCATGTATAGAGTTAGATCCATGTGATTCTTTTGTGGAGTAGTGACTTCTTTATCCTGTTATCTACTTTGTGTATCTGGGATTACAAGGGACAGGTTTTCTTGAGTTGATTAGGTAGCTTGCAAGTCCCTCTTTCAGAAAAAGCTATTTAGCTGCTTTTCTTCATCTTTAGGTAAATTGTGCTTCAATCTTTTATTGGGTTTGCTTCATGTGAATTGTGATGGCTGATTCTCCTTTAGTACTGTTTTTGTCTTAGTTACAAGTCTCTATTATTTGATGCTTTCTTAAAGCCTATTTAAGTGCCATTCGCTGCTTTTCTATTTTTGTTGAACAACCTGTAAGGTCCTCTGACAGGTTATGGTAAGTTGAGCTTCTTACTATTTTCTAAACGAGATGGAGTTCTTTTTGGCACTGCAATTAACCTTGCTTGGTTTGCATTGTAGGAAATGTCAGCTGCTGTTGTTGAGGGTAATGGTGCCGTCACTGGTCACATAATTTCCACCACCATTGGAGGCAAGAATGGAGAACCAAAAAGGGTGTGTGCCTGATATATATCAGTTTCTTTGTTTATTTTGGAGATTCAATGTTTTGTAATTTCTTGGTTCTTAGATATTATGATTCTGATCACTGGCGTCAATGGTCGTGACTTGTGGGAGTATTAAGTAACAGAATCTGATGTGATCTTTTTCTGCAGACCATCAGTTATATGGCAGAGCGAGTTGTCGGTACAGGGTCCTTTGGGATAGTGTTTCAGGTTTGTGAGCTGATTTTATTGTAAATTTGCAGCAGTCTTCTTCTACGTTGCAAGACCTGATGTTGTTGTCTCTAGGCAAAATGCTTGGAAACTGGAGAGACTGTGGCCATAAAGAAGGTTTTACAGGACAAACGGTATAAAAATCGTGAACTACAACTGATGCGCTTGATGGATCACCCAAATGTCATTACTCTAAAGCACTGCTTCTTTTCCACGACTAGTAGAGATGAGCTTTTTCTTAATTTGGTCATGGATTATGTCCCTGAAAGTTTATACAAGGTTTTAAAGCACTATAGCAATTCAAATCAAAGGATGCCACTCATATATGTCAAACTTTACATGTATCAGGTTTGCATATCTCCTTTCTCTTTATACCTCTTCTGCAATTGGATATTATGTGATTCTGATAAGTTGTTACTGTCAGATATTCAGAGGGCTGGCTTACATTCATAATGTTCCAAGGATTTGCCATAGAGATGTGAAACCTCAAAATCTTTTGGTATGTGAACAGGAGTCCACTTCATTCCTATTGTATGCGAACATCAATCTAAATCTCTATTGTATGTCATTTTAAGGTTGATCCTCTGACTCATCAAGTCAAGCTGTGTGATTTTGGAAGTGCAAAAGTCCTGGTATGTCTGTTATTTCATAATTATTACGTCCTTATAAGTGCTGCATTATGCAAAGTTTCTTTGAAGGTGCTTTAGTGTCATGATAGTAGTCTGTTTTTCATGTGCTTGACTGCACGAATTTGTGCTGATTAAGGCACTGTCTGAAGACATTTCAGTTTATAAACATTTGATACTTTTTTTACCCTTGGCTGTCAGGTTCTTAGATCTCTTGTTTGCAGAACAAGAGAAGTTTTTAACCAATACAATTAGGTTTTGACATGCGAGTTTGGATGTATTATTACTCTTGACAGTCGGAACAAGAGCAGAAATAGTTTCTACTTTCTAGCATTTCTGAATTCTCTGCTCAAAAACTGCAATACTTTTCCTTGCATTTTTTTTTCTTTTTTTTGCATGGCTCTTTCCTCGTGGAGATTTGTTTAGCACATAACATAAACTGAAGCATTTCATTTTGATACTAATGAACTTTTCGACGCACAGGTAAATGGTGAAGCAAATATTTCATACATTTGCTCTCGCTACTACAGAGCTCCAGAACTCATATTTGGTGCCACAGAGTATACAACATCAATTGATATTTGGTCAGCAGGCTGTGTCCTTGCTGAGCTTCTTCTGGGGCAGGTTTGTGTTGTTTATCTTTGTTTGCAAGTGGATATTTCCATCTATTATTTCAGTGAAGATTGTTAGTTTATTGAGCTTTCATCAATTATAAACTATGACAGCCGCTCTTTCCTGGCGAAAATGCGGTAGATCAACTGGTGGAGATCATCAAGGTGTGTCTTTATATTTCATTGTAGTAAATCTCAGACAACACTTTACATGGATCTCTTTTTACTAATGAGAAACCTTGCCACAGGTCCTTGGTACTCCTACTCGGGAAGAAATTCGATGTATGAACCCAAACTACACAGATTTCAGATTCCCACAGATAAAAGCTCATCCTTGGCACAAGGTATTGTTTGTTATTGTGATATTCTGATAGTTATTCTGCACTAGATCATTTTCTTGTTGAAATATGTGTAGGTTAACTACCCCTGAAATCAGTTTTATTTGAAACGAGAGCTAAAAGACTTTCATGGTTTCAGGTATTCCATAAAAGAATGCCTCCTGAAGCAATTGATCTTGCCTCACGGCTTCTTCAATATTCACCAAGTCTTCGCTGTACTGCAGTGAGTTATCTCATTTTACCAGTGATATTCGTTAATGTTGTTTCATCTACAAAACCGTTTGTTGTATCAGTCTATTTACCTGCTTCTACTCCTTGCAGCTAGAAGCATGTGCACATTCGTTCTTTGATGAGCTTCGTGAGCCCAATGCCCGTCTCCCTAATGGACGTCCATTTCCACCTCTTTTCAACTTTAAACAAGAGGTACAATTTTTGGAACTTCTTAGTTTACTGACTTTGTTATGTTTCTCTGTAACTATTATCGAGAAAGTTATCTTTTGAGTTGTTTAGTAAGTGTTGGTTCACTGGTTGAATTTATGATTATGCAGCTCTATGCACCCATCTGAACATTTTTTTCATTGATTAGAGCATTTTTTTTCCTTATCCATTATTTGGATGTTTGTTATAAATGAAAACGGAAGGAGGTATTGCCGGTGAAGCGGCACATCTTGTTCTCTTGTGAAGTGATAAATACAAGAAACAAACTATTAAAAGTAAATCCTTCTGTGATGAAGGATTTTCAAAGTGAATAATACAAGAAATTGGTGCGTTACATATTAGTTCATGATTTCTTCGTGTTCTTCTTGTTTTCTTGTACTTTAAATGCATCATGCGTCTTGTCGGTTATCTTCTTTCTTCCGTTGCTTTTGATAATCCATTGTCTTTTCCCTCTCAAATAACACTCACTCACGTAATCTTTTGTCCTTCTGCCGCTTCAAAATGTGAGACTTAAAGATTGTCTACATGTGCATGGATCCAAGCAATCATATTAACTGTGTTTCCAATTATTGTGTAACCATTTAATAGAACTGATTTGGTGATTGACTGTTATGAGACTTCATCTCGAGTAAAATGTGGTTTTAGAAAGTAATCTCATTCCCCTACATTTAGCAGATCTTTAGACTTTTTCTTCCACGATCTTTAGACAGTAATTTGGGTTCTCAGTTACTGTCAGAAATATATTGACCAATTACAAAGGTCCCTGTTGTTATGAGGCTGTATTAGATATTTATTGTTATTATTACCAATTGGACTCTGTGTGGTAAGGCTGGCATATGAACCTTGCTTAAATTGATTCAGAGGCGAAACTTCCCTTTATGTAAGATGTTAGGGATCATGAAAGTAATGTTTATGTTCTGGCTGTTACTTGCAGTTAACTGGAACTTCACCTGATTTGGTCAACAAGCTGATCCCTGAGCATGTGTGGAGGCAACTTGGTTTGAATTTCCCATTTCCTGGTGCGACGTAATTGTACTAATGTAATATAGAGTTGGTGTATCAGAGAAAATATATAGGGAGTCCTTGTGGATTAATGTAACCATGCATTTTGGCGTAACCAGTGGCTATGCATGCATGTAAAAGTTGTATGCATATAGCCGCTGTTTGGCTTACAAGAAGTGATCCTGTCTCTACTTATGTCCTCTTTTAGCTAATAGCAGACCTGTTGCCTCTTTTGTACATTGTTTTTGATAAGAAGATTTCAGATAGGAGTATAAAGTGATAAATATTGTAATGTCTAGTTAAGCAGATTTCCTTGAGAGAGACCTTCTGGAGCACTAGGACTTGTAGCTTTTGGTTGTAGTTATATTTATATGCAAGTTGTTTTTAGCTCTATTTTTATTTTTTAATGTAAGGCATATATGAATTATCTCTTCTGTGCAACCTTAGTTTTAATTTTTTTCTCCTTTGAAGGATCCATTGAATTGTCTCTCTCGTTTCATGATTGTTTATTATGAAAGCAAAATTAGCAATAGAAATCAAAGGTTTTAAGAAAGAATGTACAACATACCTTATTCTATGAGTGGGGTTTGGAAAAAGGTAGGTTGTATGCATACCTTTCTACCTTGGTGAGGTATCCGATGCAGTACTGTAAGAAAATAAATAATAAAATACCTAGATAAAAGCAACAAATAAAACACATTGAAGAATAACTGACTTCATGATAATTTAATACTAGCGCCACCTTCTCTTCACATTTTCGAACAATTTCAGTCTCACTTCCCTCATCTTGTGATGTCACTCCCATTTTGCCCAGTATACAGAAGAAAAACGTACGTTCTGTATAATTTTAGAAGAAAACATGTAACTACATCGTAGATTAAGTTATCTACTGCGTTCTTGAGGAGTAAAACTCAACAGAGTGAATATTTGATGAACTCCTATGTAGTTAAAAATAAATATTGTGCTAGCTCAATACATGTAAATATGTAATGAGTATGGTTGGCATCCATGACGCTGTAAAACAGCAACAATACTTCAAAGTGCTGGCATAAATATCATGTAACTACGCTGTTGTATATGAAAAACAGGAGCTACTTGACACAAGAGATGATTAATGTCTGCAATGTACCCTAAAATAACTACAACTCCACCTTAACGTTGCTAATGACTTCTACACCTTAAAATGGCTCTATTTATTACCCCTCCCCTCAGTACGATAGTTTTAACTCAACTATTACAAGTTTACAACATGTTGTGATCTTTCCGATCACAAAAAATGAATTTCCACAGCCTTTATGTAGCTGATTATTGAATCCATGATATTAACGCTTAAGCAGATTTAGTAACCTCATGAATAGCGTTTGCCAAGTAACCAACATTTCCAGTAGTAACTCCTGCCATACTGCACCATACAAGAAGCAAAAGAAACAGATTGGGAAAAAAATAATCAGATATAAACTTGTACATATGAATACAGGTGCTTACAAGCTTGAACTTGACGACTCAATAATTATACCTGATACGACCATTACGAGTCATGTAGATGTGATACTCTTTTGTCAATCGGTCTACTTGTTCCGATGTCATCCCACTGTAGCAGAACATGCCAATCTGTAGGAAGTATCGAACATTAAGGGGACAATAGGTGAATTCTTATAGTTACGTACTACTACAGAAAGTGAAGGAAGTCATTGATCTCAAATACCTGGTTGGTTATGTGTTCCCAAGATAGAGGTGAGCCCAACTTCTCAAGATTTTCCCTTAAAGCAGTTCTCATCCCGATGATACGATCAGCCATGCCCTGGATAAAAACTCTTTAAGTCATTGAAATTTTAAGCTTAACATATGATGTTCTGAAAACGAGTACCAAGCTAAAGAGCAGCCAGAGCACCATTAACTAACCTTCACTTCCCCGAGCCATAGAGTTTTCAAGTTTGGATCTCCAAGGATGGTAGAAACAACAAGAGCACCATGAAGAGGTGGATTACTGTACATGGGCCTGGCAAGTTGCTGCAACTGACTTTTCACTGCCACTGCTTGTTTTTCATCCTCACAGACAACACTGCAGCGAGTTGAGGCACCACAGCAAAAACATTGGAAGTCTTTTAGCTTTATCAATTATTGACTAAAAATATCAGACCAGTGTTTGACAGGAGTCCTTTCTGACTAGTAAGAGACTTGTACACGCTATATAGAGATGAATATGAGGTTTTATTATAACACAATATATGATATATGGTATAATAAAGACAATTACTAAATGTATTTACGAAGTTCAACAGAAGTTTTGTTCATTCGAAAGAGAAAATAATAGATCTAGAAACTACATGAAGATGGTAGTACTACTGATTCTGGAATCAGAAGATAATTTTAAAAGATAGATCAACTATGATTAATAAAAGATTAGTATTACTCTCCAGATTATAACTTAACAGAACAGTTCCCAGTGTAATCCCACAAGTGAAGTTTGGTAAGGGTGGTGCTTATACAACCTTACCCCTACACCTAGTGAAGATAGAGAGTCTGTTTCTGTTACACCCTCGGCTCAAGATTTAAATAGGCCTTACCCCTTTTTTCCAGATATAACTAGGCCAAATAATATATCTTTGGAGTAGTATTTTACCTTAGGCAACCAACTCTCTGACCATATAGCCCCATATTTTTTGCATATGATTGGGCACATGCTATCGGATGACCATCCTCAAGAAATATCCTGATTGCCTTAGCATCCTTCTCTGGATACCCACTTGCAAATCCTTGATATGCCATGTCAAACAAAGCAAAATGTCCCTTCACCTAGAACCAGTGCAATAATTCAATATGAGACTTATGACAAGAAAGAGGATAAAAATATACAAGTCATTACCTTGAACTGGTGCGAGATCTCCCTCCATTGTTCCTCTGTCGGATCCACCCCAGTAGGGTTATGAGCACAAGCATGAAGCAGAAAGAATGATCCTTTTGGGGCATTCTATGTAAAAGAAAGTTGTAATAGGTCAGGATAAATAATGGCAATCTGAGGAAAAACACCATATCATGAAACAGTAGAACCAAAGCATTAAAAAAAACATCTCAACTGTGTGTTTTCATACCTTTATATCATCCATCATTGCAGCAAAGTCCAAGCCCTTTGATTCAGCGTGATAATAGTGATATGTTTTCTCAGGGACGTGAGCATCTCTCCAAATGTTATGATGACTGTCAAGAATCTCATATTAGTAAATATCACGACATCAGAAATTTATGAAGCCATTCACAAACTAATGTTTTACTGTGCAAAAAACAATCAAGAAGCTACAATGATGCATCAAATGTACTTACTTAGACCATGTAGGAACAGGAATATAAATCTGTGAATCAGGACAAAAGCGCTTTTGGAAGTCCGCAAAAATTCTGCATGCGCCTGTTCCAGATAATGCTTGAATTGCAGCAATGCGTTTATCTTTTATCAAGTCTGAGTTCTCTCCATAGGCTAACTTCAGCGACTCCTGGATCATGTTGACACTACCTCCCATAGGAAGATATTCCCTGGTAAATGATGAATTGTCCACGTAAGCACATTACTGAAATAAAAGATATCCACATAAACCACCCTGGCCTTTTTTTAGCAATGCTGAAAACATTTTGATTCTTACTTTCAAATTCATTGCCATGTTTCCACATAAAGCATTTTACTCCGTGTCAATTAATCCAATAGATTTCTAAAGAATGAGGACAAAATCAGAATATTTACTGATTTACATAGAGAAGTTGCATAATACTTTTTACTTAAGGACACTACAAAATGTTTGACAGAAGTAGTTTTCAGTTTATGAAGTCAATTCATTTAAACTTTCAATTTACAAAACCATTAAAAAAAAGTCACTCGTTATTTAAATTATTCTTCTATCACAATGAATAAAATATACATGTCAAATAAAAATGTATTCCATATCTAAGTCAAACTTCGTAAAACAACAAGAACAGATCATTTCAAAAGTAAACGCCACCATTAGACTATGGAATAGTAAATTTGATATAAACAATCCATCTGGGTAGAAAGGCTATGCAAAAGTATTAAGATAGAATTGGTGAAGGGACCCATCTCCACCATCCGTATAGCAGAAAAAATGAGAATAGAAAGGACAAATATCATCAAGATGCGGAAGGAAAGGAAGAAAACCTAAAGAATCAAACAGGTCAGTGGAACTGACGGATGGAATACTAAAAAGAGATGCTTTATTATTCAAATATGCACTCACATACAGTCATTGATGCACAATAACCAACAATCAGTGGCTATAGTAAAAGAAAAATAAAGAACAGTCAGCACTGTAGGCGTATTCACGGTTTGATTCAGTTTTATCAAAACCAAATCAACTATATAGGTTTGATCATTTTTTTTTTCAGTTACATGAATATTATTGGTGCTGCTGCTAAAAATTTTAATAAATTCATATACATTTTGTAGTAATTGACAAATATCTGTACTGTTACATTTTGCTATACACCTACAATAACTTTTCAATGATATATGCATTCAAACTTAACAAAATTTTAATAACAGAAGTCAAATTTAAATAATGAATAAAGGACCTTTCAATGTGAACAACAAATTCAAATTCACAAAATAGAGAAACGGTGAGATTCACTCACATATTATAACCACCAGCGATCCTTCGCTCTGCTTCTCTAACACACTCCAGTACCACGGGTTTTCCATTGTCATCCCTGTAAGCTCCCTTAAAATCACAACAACAAAAACAAACTCATTTGTTTTTGCTTAATTAGATCGAGCTCATAAGTAATAAGATCACACAGGAATTTCAAATCCAAATCAATTGAGATCCACTGTGTGAATCCTCTGCATCATTTTCCGCCAACGGATGATTATTTTACACTAGTATATCAACTTATGTGTTTAACTATAAGATTTACAGCAGTTAAACTTCTATTCAATTAATCTTAACTCACACAAAACAAAACAAGAGCTAAGCATACACAATTCCCAAATTAAGAAGCTAACTCCATGATTACAAAAAATGAGAAAGCAAGGTAGAAAATAAAGCTAATCAAATCAAAGCACAGAGCAGAGAACTTACAACGCCAACATTGACTTTGTCAGGACTAGGATCGGCGAGAAAAGCTTCAGTAACGCCGAGGATAGGATCTTTAGGAGCCGGTTCAACATTTCGCCACCACGACGACAGGGATCGCGCTCCGAACGACGACGAGCTAAATTTTAGGTGACGACCGGAAATAGCGGCACGGATCGCCATGGCCGGAACGGAGAGAGGATATAGAGAAATGGCCAAATAGGAGAGGAAAATGGCGTGTTTGTAGAGGCGGTTGATAGAGATGGGACTATATAAATAAGAGACGTAAGAGTAGTGTGGACTGAGCGAGCCGTCAGTGTGAGTGAATGGTTTATTAATGGCTTTTGCCTCGAAAAGCGTAACGCTGTGACGAAACAGTAAAAAAATATGACAGTGTCTTTTTTGTTTTGGCTCAAAGGTTAGGGGGCAAAAGAGTCAAAAGGAAATTGGGTATTATAATTAGGGATAATTTCAGAGACGTCATTTCAAATTTCGCCTTATAAAACTCACTTTTTATGATTTACGATATTATGTCTATATTTCTTATTTTCATTTTCTTGTAACCATTCTTTAAATCTATTTAAAATAAATATTATTACTTTAGATTTGACAATTTTATCCTTATATATGAAAGTTTAGATCTGTTTTTCAACGATTTATCTTTTTTTCGGTAGATTATGTTTCTTCTTCGCTTGTGAAAATGTTTATTTAGAACAAAATCTGATCGTTCTTATCAAATTGGGAGTTCATTTTTATTTTCTATTTGAAGAAATTGTAGACGGAAAATGATGGGTTATTATGGGAAAAAATCTACGTGAATTGGAAATGGAGAAGAAGGGCTAATATTTGGTGAAAATGATGAGTCAGCTTGAATGAAGACTTTGATTTTTGTTAGATAAAAAACACATATTTATGCTGATTTATTTTTAAAGTATTTATTAAATGAGTTGTTTTTTATATAATATTTATTAATATTGAAAATTAATATTAAAAAGGATAAAGTAATCAAATCTAAATTGATTAATATTTATTTTAAATAAATTTAAAAAATGATTAGAAGTAAATAGAAACAAGAATTTATATTTCTCTTAAATAAATTTAAAAAGTAGTTAAAAGTAAATAGAAACAAGAGAGATAGACGTAATATTGTATTTTGAAATCATCCCTTATAACTATAATCTGCCCAATCTGCTAAAATTTGTATTACACTAGCATTATTTTATTATTTAAATTTAACTATTAATATCTTATTAGTTATTTAATGATTAAAAATATTATTTTTACGAATTAAAGGAAATCTTTTTTCCTTTGTTCAAAATAAAACCTTGGTGGAATAAAACTGAGAGAAAAAAGAAGAATCACAATTCAAAACAAAAAACAATTTGAATCCCACAATTAAAAGGTAAAAGATAAAATTAAAATAATTCCACAAAAACCAGATGACATATCAAAATAATTTCACAGCGTTACGCTTTTCGAGGCAAAATAAAAGTGAACAAAGATAGTATCTTGGTTAACATTGATTTGCATTATTTTTTTAAAAAAAAATTTCAGTGATTTTGTGCAAATTTGGTTACTGCATTGTGTTAGATCAAGAGTTTTTTTTTTTTAGGCATAATACATATATTAGATTTTAAACTTAGCTTCAAATTTTAACTTTGACCTCCTATTTTCATAATGCACAAACAGACACTTTAACTATCTAACTTTTAAATAAATAAACACGAGTCCTATATGACAAAATACATGTAGGACATCACGTAGAACAAAAATGACATGTAGGATATGTGTGTCTATTTGTTCAATTTTATACAAGTTTAAGTGTCTACTTGTGCATACCCAAAGTTGAAGGACATAAATATAATTTGAAGCCAAGTTAAAGGACATATTTATGTATTATACCTTTTTTTTTAAAGACAAATCACAACAAACTTATTCTACAAAGATGATCTTAAAAGACCAAATTCAACTAGAACTGGGAAAAAGATGTTCAAATTGCACACGAGAGGAGAAGTCCGAGTCGTTTAAAGGCCTCCTCATTTTAAATAACGAGAATTTAGTTTAAGTTCATATACTATATTATAATTAGCTGATGAAGAAAATTATCGTCAATTTTAAGTGTATTTACATGTACCCTTGAGTTGATTTCCAAGGAAGCGATATGAATGAAGTTTGAATATTATATTTATTTTTGTGTATGTTATTGACGTTAGGAAATCTTAGATCGTTTTTTATATTATTCTTTTATTTTATTATTTGTATATATCACATGTTTATTACACTTACATATTGTTTTTATCTTCTCCTCAATTTGAAAAAAAATTGAATTTATCGGGGATTTACATGTAGATTTTGAAGAGCGTTTACTACCTTCCCATCGGAATCCCTTGAACCCTTACTTAATCTATTTGTTTCATAGATATTTCTTTTGTTAATTAATCGATTAGTTTCCTAATTTTCCTAATGTGGCTCGCCCGTGCTTTCCGAGGCGCTGCCTGTGACTCAGCATGGGAGAAGGGGGCGGAACTGCACACTTTCGTGTTCAGAGCATTGTCCGAGTGAGTGGGCAGCGCCTAAATTAGGTGCGACTCATACATATTTTTTTTCTTAATTTTTTTAAAATTTAATTTTATTATATTAATTAATTATTATTTGAATCACGGAGATATTTTGTCTTATTTGAAATAGGAACGTAAACAACAACTTCTGTTGACTGGAACTTGTAGGGTTAGAACTTAGGTTCCCAATCATAGATGGCTAGAACTTTTGAGTTTCACTTTTAAAAATTAAAGTTATTTTACGGTTAAAATGAATTTAGACATTAGTATTTTTTTAAATATCAAAACTGCATAAAAATTATATGAAGAAATATGCGTCCAAAAGTATTTGAATTAAATTCATAATCAAAATTCTTATTTGGCTCTTAAAATAAATCATAAGTTCAACAATTATTATGACCCTAAAGGGTAGATAAATTAGTAAAATATTATCCCTAATCAGTTAATTAGCAATTGCATTTGATCAATAAGGAATTGAAGGGACAGAAGACACCCAAAAATAACATTGTTAAGCCTTTGATTATCACGAAAGGTTGTGATTTTGGAGAGTTTAAAAAGGTGATAAGGTATCACGAGAGGTTCATCTGAATTTCATCTCTCGTAAATCAATGTGACTGTGATGTTCGAATCAATTTTCACACACCTTAATTAATTCTACGAGATATCGCCACCTCCACTAAATGATTTAAAGAACCCTTAACTTCATGTGATAATAATATTTAATGAAGCATATAATTGTTTATTGTTTAAATATTTCTAGTGGATTTTTATATCCTACCTATGAAATAAGTTAAACGATAATCTAAAAACATTACTGATCAATTAATTAAACACTCAATAATATAATATAGTTGATTGATTCTTGTATTTCAAATAAATTTGGGAAGTCAAATAAGTGTTTAGTGTGGAATTTAAAATTTAACAAGGTGTAATTATGACTGTTAACTGTTAAGTGAGATAATATAGTTTATTATGACAAAATAATTCAGATCGAAAGAAATCGTAATAATTATCCTATATATTGTATTGCGCTTCCAATTACATATTGAATTGAAGATTTGATTTGTTCTACTAAAAAGAAATTGACTTGTCAAAATATCAACTCTTACTTAGTAGAATGGGATCTCAAGAGGGTATTTTTGTCATTTTATTATTTATTTTGAAATAACTAATTTCGATAATATTTATAGAGGGGGGAGAGAAGCGAACGAGATTGAAAATGGGAGAAGAGATTCAAATTTTATTTGTATATCTATCATATAATTTTATATGTATATCAGTATATGTATAAGAGAGGAGAGAGACGAGAGAGGAAGAGAATCGCACGTAATTATAATTAAAAAGAGGTTGCGACTTGCCAGTGATAATTATTCGACCTATACCTATGTTAGCTAATTAACTAGTATATACTTATTTATCCGCATAATTTCCCCGATTATATTAATGGTTTTTTTAATTAAAAAAATCCTAGAAATTCACCAAATTCATTGTATCCTTGAACACAAAAAAAAGAGATACAAAAATATTATTGTATATTACTAAGAATAGCTTGCGCTCTTATCTTCGTTCAAAAATAGAGAAGAACAAGTGTATGATCAAATCAATCAAGCATTTGGAACAAACTTTACTTCACTAAAATATAATTGCTATCAATGAGGATTGACGAGTAGGCAAACATGCGGAAAAAAAAAAAAAAAAAAAAAAATTTACTAATCAAATATGAATTGTAAAGTGAAATTATGTTTATTTTCTTTTTTTACAAAAATAAAAATCGAAAGAAATATTAAATTTTTTCTGGGTATTTGAAATTTTGATCAATTACAAAATTGTTGCTCTAACATTATAAAACAATGTTAAATTAATTAATCAAATACAATTTGCTTCCGAAAAATAAATATTTTTTGAAAAATTTAAAATAAGCAAATTTTAAAAGTTCGACCAAAACATTCTATTGATACAAAGTCTCCACTAAAATAAAGCTTCCTGTATACTAAAGAACGACTTGAAGCAAAGTATGTTCGTCATTTTGTAAAGAAGATATGCTTTTTCCATTCATTTTCTTTATTCTCTGTTCCTTTATTTCCCTTCTAAGATAGATTTCTTCTCTAAACAAATTAGTAATTACAAATTATGCAGGAATTTGCAGCAAACAGTGAAATCTCGAAAACAGAGGAGTTTTCAAATAATCCAGAAATTCAAGAAACTGAGATAACACACGAAGAAGTTAAAGAGAGCGACAATTTAGATACTAAATGTGGAGAAAAAACGGAGAAAACTGCTGAAGTTGTAATAGATATTGATAAAAAAACAGAGTGTATTGATGAAAATCAAGTAATAGAAATTGTATGTCGAATATGTCATTTGAATGATGAATCTATAGAGATTTTGCAGCTTGGTTGTGATTGTAAAGGTGAACTTGGTGTTTGTCATCGCCATTGTGCTGAAGCATGGTTCAATCAGAGAGGCAACAGGTAACACCATTCTATATTTCTGAAGTTCTTCATACTTTGCCTACGATTTAACTTATATATACTGACGGGGACATCTATGTGAACATTGAGAATTCATAAAACCGACCTTAGAACAGAGTGAATTCATATTGAATAGTGAGGAATGTAACAGTGTTATCTTGTGATTTTACAGATCATGTGAAATATGTGGGAAGACAGCAAAAAATGTGGAAACAAGAACATTAGCAGAAAGACAGAACAGAATAATGGTGATAGAATGGAACCAAAGGGCAGTAGAAGCCAGAAGAAGTTCATATCTAACCAGTTCCTCAGCTGCAACACGCGATGATTGTAGATGGAGATGTCAACAATCCTGCTGTAATTTCCTGCTTGCTTGCTTCGTCATTGCCTTCACTCTCCCATGGTTCTTCCGACTTAATTTGCCATAACAAAATACACTCTCAAATTTCTCTGTCATGTTGTAATATATAGAACAATACTGTTAGTCAATTATACTCATTTTGCCATACCAAATGAAATGTTTCACAGCTGTTTTTGGTATGACAAAAGTCAAATCTCATGATGTGGTCATTCACATCGATATATTATGGGCAGAAATCTTCCAGTCATTTTCAACACAGCCAACTTGATGCACCTTCCGCAACAATTCATATATATGAATTGCATAATTTTTCCTATAAAGAATAAGTTGATGCAGCACAAGTTATTGAGCACTGTCATGGTGTTAAGGGAGAGAGAACTTTTTTTCATCTAAAAGTAAATGACGAGGCAATACCAGAGAAACAACTAAGCAGTATATCATGGAAGTTTTAGTGCTAAAATAGGACGAACTTTTGCATCTAAAAGCGATGACACCGAGGCTAACAGGAAAATGATAAAAACCATATCATAGAAGTTTAATATATAAAAAGGGAGATTATGATTCGTTCTCTTTCTTTCTTTTTTTTCAAAAAAAGAGAATTTTAGTAACTGTCGTATGATTTTGTAACTAAAAGATCTATTTGTGGTCTGAAGTTTGGTTGAGCCAGTGCTGTAAGCAACTTGAGATTTTCGACAATGAAGCTCACCTCTTGGTCTGGCTGGAGTCTAGCATCTCTCTTCATTTGTTTAATCTGCTTCATTGACAGCTCTTAGGTTTCACTTGGATTCAGAGGAGTCTATTAGAACTGGCAAAAGCATGATAAGAGGCAAATTAATTAAACTCAGGAGGAATGGTGGAACACATTTTAACAGAGAGTACCTAAAAGAGAGCACAAAGTTCCCAGGTTACGAATTGCCACCTCAAAGTGCATGTTTGATTTGTGCCTGATAGGATGAGTCATCTCAGTTAAGTCATCCTCGGATGAATTTCTCTATGATTAATACCAATAATCCCTTCCATTTAGATATAAAAATGGCCTTAGAATGACTCATTCTAACGATCATTCTGCATCCAAAGACAAGATGAGATGATGCATCAGCTTGATAACTCCTCACCCCACCACTAAAGAAAGGATAAAAAGATGAGTCGGCCGTATGTCTCCTCCTGCCATCTTACCTTGTGAACTAAACAGGGACAGTTTATACTAAGAATCTAATCCAAGCATATTAAAAGAACACTCAAGGAAAGACGAGCAGAAGGCAATATCAGGAATAGAATCACAAACAGTAAATAGTTGAACCTAAGATCCACGATTTCATATAGACAATGACAGGAAGAGTTTAAGGACTTCAGAAGCCTATTCAGCTTGATATAATGTGAACCGTATATTGAAAAAGGCAGCGTAAGAGGTAAAGGATCATGGACCTTAAGAGGCAAAGGATCATGGAAGTGAAACAGAACAAAGAAAATATACATGGAAATATTAGCCAATTAACTAATGTTTTGGGATTTAGGCCTTCGATTTAACAGCTGGCATATAAAGAACCAATGATATAAAGAACCAAAATTACTTCCGAACCTTCAAAATTACTGAAAACCCTAAATGTGGGGCAAATAAAGAACCAATGATAGGTGTTTTTCCGAACCTTTTCTATACTTAAGCTTAGCAGAGAATAGCCAAAAGTGTGAAACCATACACAGAACATCAAAAGGTAAAAGGTAGATGAAAGAGAGAAGGGATACTGCACTTAGTTGCGCAAGAGACACCTTTTCCGGGTATATCAAGTCTAGAGTGATGCAATTAGCCAAAGAAGATAGAAATGTGTTTTATTGCTTTTATCCCTTAATATTCCAACAAGTAATACTACGCTTTTAAAAGACATATTAGGGTAAACTTTCCACTCACCTTCAATTAGGACAGGAAAACCAAAAAATAAGTTTCACGTAACCTAGCTGCCTATTGCAGGAGTTACTGACCTGAAAGGACGCCAGCAAGCTGCTACTGAATGTGACTAAAGTGGATCCAACCCACTAATTTTTCCTAAAGCCTTGGGCTTTCCTGGTGTTATTGAATCTTTTCAATCTCAAATACCGTCATTCTTGCAAATTTAAGGACAAAGTTGCATGTAAGAATCAACTTAGAGAGTAAGTGGATGTAAAAGCTTTGATATAATACTACTAAACTCAGTCATTGGCTTGGAAAGGACATGCAAATTGCAATACAAAAGAAGGCGGAAATTACACCTGACCCTTTTAACTGTATTTAGCTGCTAATTCCTTTCCTGATATGGAAAAAAATTGTAACTTATACTTGTACACTTGCTTACTCCAAGGTGTATAAGTTTCTCAAATCAAGATAGCAAAGTGCTATCTTACCGAGAAAATTAACAAAATGTCAGGTGTCAAGGAGAATTACTATATAGTAACAAAATCTGAGAGAAATAAATGTCCTTTCTTTTCCTACCAAGGAAAGCTCAACTAAGTGAACGAGAAAGAAAATATAAATTTAAACTCACCATACTAATTTCATGGCATTTGATAGAAGAAGCTTTGGAAGCTATCTTACTTGTCCCAAATCTTTGAATTGCTCAGTCTCCTGTCATAGAGACAGACAAGGAAAAAATTCATAACTGAAACCGGTATGAAGATCAATTCGGAAAATGAAGATGTAGATGTAGGGAACTTACAACTTCAAGCTTCAATAGGCAAACTTCTGTTCAAGTAGTAACCCATTGCGCAACCACATTAAAGTCCGCAAGTAATCATATGCATACCACAACATCAATTATCAATAAATTTGATAGCAACCAATAATTGTGGTCATTTAAAAGATCCTGAAAAAGGAACTGGCTATAGTCAACACATCTTAAACAACTTCAAAGAGCAGAAAAGATAAATCTGGCGCAAATATGTAAGAACACTTTATTTCTAACTACTCAGGGACAAAGAGCAGTACAATCCTCTCCTTTGATTTATCTTCAGCCAAAAACGACAGCTTAATGATTTCAGATTCAAAGCCCAGAATGACATGCTGCAGAAAAGAGCAGTCCTAAATTGAACTGATTGTACTCTACTATCTAGCTTTGAAATTCAATACTAAACATTACAAAAGAAAAAGTGGACAGAGATTATCTGGAAGTATAAATAACTTACAGTTTTGGCCCACCTAATTGTTTCGCATCTGTAATAAAGAATGCATTTACTTCCGCATAATAAGTCTTGATCCGAGGGTCTTCCGGAAACCTCCTCTCTACCTCCATGAGGTAGGGGTAAGGTTTGCATACAATCTACCCTGCCCGGTCCCCATTAGGTATATGTTGTTGTTATTGTTGTAATAACTCTTCACAGTTTCAACAGCATGTCATCACTATCTTTTGGACGAGGAAAGGTATAGAATTCACAACCTCTTCACAGCAGTGTCATGTGTTTGCCTCTTACAAGAGGATTAAGAACTTGACTTAAAATTGGGTAATGTAGGTTGTATACTCAGTTGCATGATCCCTGAGGTTTTAAAGCTTCCATAAAGACTTAAAATGCAAAACCTTAGGCAATTAAACAAGGTTAACGCTTGGGTGGCAAAGTTGAACATCATCCCTAATTAATTTTGCAGTATCTTAGCCAATCGAATTTTAGACTGGATCTTCTTTGCTTCTTGCGAATATCCAGAACCACGAAGGCCATCAATAACACCACGTTTATCTGATTTAAGAATTCTCATGCCGCCTCTTATACACGATAGTAATAGCTTAGATGCTGCACGGAATCTCCTGGCATTGCAAAGACTATGCACCATAGTGGAGTAAGTAATAGAATCTTTGGCATCCATTGATTCAAACATCCGTAGAGCATGATCAAGGTGACCAGCTTTACACAACCCGTTAATAAAAGAATTCAAAGCAACCAAGTTAGAATCAAAACCCATCATACTCATATAGTCCAAATGTTGCTGGGCCTCCTTGAAATTACCAGTCCTGCACAAGCCATCAATAAAGATAGTGTGGGTGTACTTGTCAGACTCCAACCCTTTTTTTTCTGCCTCGTGTAACAATTTATAAGCATTATCCAGCTGACCTTCCTTACAATATAGATTAACAATGGTATTAAAAGACACCATATCAAGGTCAAAACCATTTGTAATTATATAGCCCAGGTACTCGTTGGCCTCATTCATCTTCCCAGTTTTAAGTAACATACTTGCAACTGTACAGTAAGCGAAGGCATCATATGTATATCCTTTCCTTCTCATCTCTGCAAAGATCTTAAGGCCTTCTTCAAATTGTTCACATCTGAAGCAGCATTTCATTACTGTCGTATAAGTGATGGCATTGGGGATATGACCTGATTCTACCAGCTCGTTGAGAAATTCTCTTGCAGTTTTACCCCGTCCTGACTTGCACAGCCCATGAATAAGAATGTTGTAAGTTGCTAATTGGGGAATAAATCCATGACGTTTTATACTCCTAAATAACATTAAGGCATTCTCTGTATATCCATTCATACAAAGACCATTAATTAATATATTGAATGTTGCTGGATGAACAGAAATATTTTTCAAAAGAATATCCTGAAAAACCCTGTATGCTTCATCTGGCTTTCTCAATTTAAAGAAGCAATGCATTAATGTATTGTAACTCCAAATATCAGGAAGAATACTCATCTCAAGCATTTCTTCAAACAGATCGAAACATCGAGATATCATGCAATATCTGGTAGCTCCAGCTATTAAAGAGTTATATGTAATAGTATCAGGATAAATTCCAGCCTCTTTCATCCTATAAAGGACGGAATAACCTGCATCAATGCCAACAAAGCGACAATATGCGGTAATCAGTGTATTATAAGTGACCACATCTGGTTGTACTCCAATTCTTATGCCATCAACTATTACAACTTCAGCTTTCTCCAATTGTTTCGCTTTACAAAGAGATGCTACACAAATATTCATTAACCTTGTTGAAAGTCTACCTTTGATACTCCACATCTAATCCAGGAGTTTAGACCTGTGACCTGAATCATTTTTTAGCAAACTATCAGGCAAATCCTTTTCAAAAATATCAACTCTTCCTTTTGGAAATACAAAAGAGTAGTATTTTTCAGTTCAAAACTTCAAATCCATAGATGGACATGCACAGTGCAATACCAAATCATTGTATGAAAGGCAGCCCCATCTGTTCTTCTTGGTAAATTGTTAGGAGTTCTATAAGTTCTTAAAATCCATCAAAATGAAAACACAAAACACGAAATCATCTATTGGCACAGAACTAAAGATTTTCATTGATGAAAAAAATAATCATATGCATTATCAGCGAGGAATTCTACGTTGCTCGGACTCTTCAAAAATGCCAACGAGTGCATGTCGGATCCTTCCAAATAATGCACTTTTGAAGGATCCAACAAGAGTGCAACCACATTATTGGAGAGTCGGAGCAACATAAGCAAGGATAATTATAACTCAATCTACCTTTATATTAATCCACTTACAACACCAAACTGGTGCTGCTCCAAGTAAACCACAAGTGTGGTGCTTTCTTTTTCTCAATTGCATTAGTTTATCGTCCATTTGAATGTAAACAGTGCCAAATTATTTAAAAATTCAGAACTTGGAGAAAGCAATAATGTAGTTTGAATTATAAAAGTTATGATTTTTCTTGTATTTTGATAAGAATAACAACTTTTGCATTACTATTATTAGCTAACACAAGTAACGAAATGAGCCTTTCAACCATTGTCCGTTCTGTACAAAGCGAGGAACAAACAAACAAAAATGAATTAACAACCATTGTAGGATATCTAATTAGAAGTAACAATACAATTCATCAATGATTTGCCGGAAAAAATGAAATCTAGTAATTTTCGAGAAAAAAAAAAGAAAAGATTAGAGCCAACAATCAAAATGAAAATAATGTAAAACAACATTAACCTTCACAAAATTAATTATCGATAGATGAGCGAACAGTTAATCACCTCGGATATACAATAATACTCTGCCGGTAGCAACACCACCACCGGAAAACTTCAATACGACGGAGTACCAGTGGATTTCTGTTTCTGAATTCGGGTAATGATGGTAAGCATTTTTCATTTTTGGGCTGGGCCGCGTTATTGTCCATTTGGGCTCTCTCTCTCAGCTCGTATTGTTTACAAAACTAACCCACTTAAGTGTCTAAAAAAAAGTATTTATGTAATGGTCAATAATAAATTTGAACTTTAAAGTATTATATTTTTGTGAGTATTTTTTTTAGAAAAATTATTGAAATATACGTCTTATATTTTTATTATTTTCAATATTCCAATGTACTTTTAAAAACCTTTAAATTCTTTTATTTTTTTAATGTATCTGAGTTACATATTAATGTATTCGAGTCAGTATTTAATGTATGTAACCTACATATTTTGTATCTGATTTATTTTATAATGTATACGAGCTAGTTTTTAATGTATTTGAGTTACATATTGTGTATCCGATTTATGTTATAATGTATTCGAGATACTCTACATATATATCCGATTTGTGTTACTTTTTAAGGGATTAATGTAATTATAAAGTAAAGAGCGATAGATTGAAATTTCATATTGAAACTATGTGATTCCTAAAATTTATCCATTTTTTAAATTAAAATCATTAGGTGTTTGTATTTTTTTATCTAAATGATCATTCACTATTTATCAAAATATATCTTAAAAGTATTGAGTCAGTTGCCACGCGTACGAAATTTTATGAGCAAATTAAGTTATCACGCGTCTTTTAGTAATTATATACAAATACTTGGTCTAGTCAAGTTTTGAAATATGTGTTGATAACTAGTTGATGATAAATCATAAAGGAAGCACAAATACCTAATATTTAAGACAAAATGTATTCGATGCCACACAAATTGAAGCAAAAGGCTACAATATAAACTGAATTCAGTTAGCAAAAGTAAACAATATGTATGCTTTAGTTTAGTTGAGCTGACGTTGTTATCAAAAATAATTTTTCTATTTTTATGATATGATGTAAAAGTCATATTATCGTTTCAAATCACATTTATGATATTACACTTATTTGATTGCACAATTTGCTATACAAATAAGTTGAATTTTTGATACAAGATATGATTTGTAAGATATTATGATATAAAATATGAATTTACATCTCGCAAAAAAAATTATTTATTTTATATAGCAAATGCTTAAAATCGTTTAAAACAGGATAAAAATGTCTAAGTGGCCGATTACACGAAATATATTGTTGATGTTGCAAAAGTGAACAAATGGCTTAAACCCGACCCAACTACGGCCCATAATCGCATAAGTTAGATAGCATTAGGGTTTTTCATCATCTTCTTCATTAGGCTCAGTATTCTTCAACTCTACTTGCTGCTGCTGCTGCAATTTCGTCCAGCAATGGTATTGCTCTGCAATTCCTGTTCCGTCAGTATTTCTTATTTTCTTACTGTATACGCCAATGGCGTCTAATTTCTTGTTGTGTTATAATGAGAGCAGGCTTCAGAGAAGAAATTGAGCAACCCCATGAGGGACATCAAGGTTCAGAAGCTTGTCCTCAATATCTCCGTCGGTGAGAGTGGAGATCGGCTTACAAGAGCAGCAAAGGTAAAACTTTTTTTTTATTACAAAATCTCATGAATTTGTTATTTTCCTTTGTTTTGATGTTGAACTAAGTTTCGTTTTTTGATACTTAAGGTCTTGGAGCAACTTAGCGGCCAATCACCTGTTTTCTCCAAAGGTAAATTTTTGAATCTTCTATGCATTTTAATATCAGATACTCAGTTTGAATCGCCCCTCGACTTATTCCCCGTTACCTCCCACCATCAACATGCACCACGTAACTCTGTCCTCTCCTCCAAGGCTAGAACAAATAGAAAGAAATCACATTTGAACCGGAGACCTAATATAGGAGTTAGGACATTGTCTAATCTGGAAATATTATTAGATATGCGCATTAATCATTTATCAATGCCTGTGCATAAGCTGCGTGCTTGTGGACTTGTGGTTATTGGTTAACAATATTGCTCGTCTGGCTGACTTTTAAAATAGCTTTATTTTTATCAGTTACATATTCAGTTCAGCACTGAAAAATACTGGGTCAATACAGAAGGATTGTATAGCTGGCTCGAATTAGTATTGGGATTAAGGTGTCATTTATTGATTGACTTATTAAAACAGTTCAAAAGTGAGGTTACGGGAGTAATTCTCATTCTTCTCAATTATATGTAAAGACTTTTCTTTTTGATGAACTAAAACCTCAAGCAATTAGCAGTGTTTATTGCAGGTTCTTGTGATTGTACTGGATTTGTTCCCTTCAGTAGTAGTTTTTCCTAGCCAATGTAAGATGTACAAGTGTTTTTGCAAGATATTTATTCAAGCTAGTGTTACTAACTTGTCCAGATTGTCATAACTTAATAACCATGTTATCCACGACTTATGGTTACCTAACTCGCTTCCTGTTTCTGTTCATACATTGATGCGCGTAATTGGCTGGTGAATTTACAACCCAGTGATTTGCCCGATTACTTTGCTTGTGGACATTTATTCAACTAGCTTTGTCTTTATCTCAGTTTTGTCCGTGGACATTAATTAGTTTCTTACATCCTTGTGTGGTTCTCATCAACAGCAAGGTATACTGTGCGGTCCTTTGGTATCAGGCGTAATGAAAAAATAGCTTGCTACGTGACTGTCAGAGGTGAGAAAGCTATGCAGCTGCTTGAGAGTGGACTGAAAGTTAAGGAATATGAGTTGTTGAGAAGGAACTTCAGTGAAACCGGCTGCTTTGGGTTTGGTATTCAGGAGCACATTGATCTTGGAATTAAGTAAGCAGATTGTCATCTAGTAATTTCTGTGCTTAGCTTTCACGATCTACATAATTAGCTGGCTAGCTTTATTTTACTTAGGTGGTGGTTTGTTACTGGTCTATCTTTTTGAATGCATAACAAGAAAACTATGTTTGAGTTTCGTTGGAACTGCATAAAACTTAGTATGCATAGTTTAAGGAAATGATTTTACAAATATTTCTCTTTTATAAATGTTCTATTGCTTCTTATGTTTGCTGCATCTTACCATATTAACCTCGGTAGGTTATGAATCCGGTACACATATATAAACTGTTATCTTCTTCATTCTGAAGTTGAGTCATTTTGTTTTTTTTCTTCTCTTTTTTACAGGTATGACCCTTCAACTGGTATTTATGGTATGGATTTCTATGTTGTCTTGGAGCGTCCTGGATACCGTGTTGCTCGTCGCCGCAGGTGCAAGTCTCGTGTCGGGATCCAGCACAGGGTCACAAAGGAGGATTCAATGAAGTGGTTCCAGGTCAAATATGAAGGTGTTATCCTTAACAAGTCCTCAAACATTCAGTGATAAGTTGAGAACCAGCTTAGCAAGTTTATGCATTTTGTAGACTGATATCTATATCACTCCTAGAGAGAAGTTTTGTGGAATTTCTATTAGTTGGTGTATGAGGGAGAATGTGTTAGTTCCCATTTTGTCTATCAGATGAACTCAAATCTTTTTTCTTTTTTTTGTTGCAATCATAGTAGAACCATCAATCTAGTATCACAAGAGATGTTATGAATACCTAATTGGTTTCCAATTGTGGTGATGAATGGTGTTGTTTTCAACATTTTTTTTCAAATTGTATTTGTGTGTTTTTGTTCCATCTCTGGCATGAAATGCAATTATGCAACCCAATATACTATGACTCAGCCCAACTAATTTTAGGTAGGTTGATTAAATGATTTATTAATTGATTTGCCCTATTCAAATTCAGCCCAAATCGTTCATGTACTATCTAAAAATAGTGAAGATACTAGCTACCTCCAAGACCATTCTCATAAATTATGTGCCAAAATTGGCTATTTGTGCACTTCTATAAAAAAAAAATAAAAAAAATTAGTACATCGAAATGTGGCAGGGGATTACAAGGTAGAGTCAAACCCTTACCAACTAAGTGAACGTGAAAGTTCAGGCAACCGACCAACCAACTGAGCTAATAAGATCCGTGGCTATGGTGGTGCATGAACTTTGAATTGATAGAAATTTTATACTTGAGACGAAGGTTGTTTACATGATAAGAAGAAAGTTGTGCAAACTTGATGGAACACTTCAAGTATAACACCACGATATTCCTCAGCATTCATAGAAACATAATAATTCAAAAGTCTCCTTAAATCCTTAGGATCACAAATCCTATTTGCAATTATCATCTGTTCAATTGACTCCCTAAAATCCTCTCTTGGATCATAAGATGATTTCTCCATAGCTATCATCACTATAAACTTTGTCTTCTCATCTCGCTCCGCCCTCCTCCTCCTTCTCCTCATCTCTTCGTTTTTCGCCTCTTCTCTTTCTCTAATCATCTTGTCTAACCTCTCTTGAACCATAGCATGTGTTAGGCTCGAAATAGTCGGATATCTACTAGAACTGGAACTTTCAGCTTCTTCTGAAGACGACGAAACACTCAGCCTACAGCTACAACACAAGGCACTGCATCCCTTAAGCTTCTGCTTCTTAGCTGCTGCTGCTGCTGCTGCCCTAGAGTTCTGCATTCTTTGAGCACAGATGTATGATTTGAAGGAGAGATGTTTAAGGGAAAATAATTTATGCAATTAGAAAGTGGGGTTTCACTAATCATGATTATGTCTCAAGATTAATGAACCTATGAAGATCACTAAGGATATAAGAGACATTCTTTTAGCTCATAAAAACTTGTGATCATGATGTTAATTAGATATTCTTGATTTTCTTTAAAGATTTGTGTTAGGTGTCATGCTTTTTAAGATGTGGTTGAGAAGATAAGTAATCACGTTTCTCTACAATTATAAACACCATAAAAAGAAGATTGAAGAAACAGAAAAAGTTGCTAAAAAAGGTGAGAACTTTTGATTGTTTTCACATGCTAGGTGCCAGGTCCTATGTACTAGTTGATTTCAAGAATCTGGAAAAGCTTTGGTGGTGGTGTACTAGTGAAATGGCTGCTATATATCAAGTTGATGAAACAAAGGGAAGACATTATGTTGTAGGAACCACTTGGACTCATCATGGAAGATGAAAAAGCTCCTGCACAATTGGAATAAAAATAAGATTTTTTTTAGGTAAACGAGAAACTCGATGGAGATGGGCCCGTCCTTCTACTCTTGTCCAGTTTAAATACCAGGCCACAGGGTTCACATCCCTGACCTGTGCCTAATCTACACATCACTTGCGACGCTCTTACCACTAAACTAAAGCTCTATGGGCTGGAATATAAGCAAGATTGGTCTTCATTTGGAACAGGTTAGAAGAAAATGCATATGGTTTAACCTATAGTTTAATGTGAGTCAGATTTAACTTTTCTTTGCCATAATTGACAGTTACTTTAGATAGCTCATCTTAGTTGGCTACTTCAGATTTGATCTGAGACTTGCAGGGTGAATTTAATATGGTTAATACAGAATTAGATCAATAAGCAAATGCAAAACTCACATAAAAAAACAGAACTTTTCTCTACACAACATAAACGCCAATTATGTAGAAATGACACAATAATAAGAGTTGATGGACAAAACATATTTAAAAAATCACCTTTACGCGAGTTTCATACCTCAATTATCCATTGTTCTCTCAACCTACCTAAACTATCACTCTCCTTGTATTAAAAAACACCTCGATATTGAATTGACCAAATTATTTGTTCCAATCGACAACAAAGTATATGTCAATTCAGTACCAAGGTGCGCTTTAATACAAAGAGAGTGAACATATATTATAGATTCTAGAATACTGTCACACCTTTGTTTTGTTGTGTGAAGAAACTATAGAACTTGCAAAACACACACCTCAACCACCCTGCCGGTGTGAATTGAACAACATATTCGTTGCCAAGTTGGGGTGTTAGAAGTGATAGTTGAGGTATGAAACTCGCAAAAATGTGATAGTTCAGGTTTGCTTTTTTCCATTAACACAAATAATAAATTTGCAAGTAGGACCTGTGATACAAAATGATTGCAAGGGAGCATGAAAAAACAGTAGGGCCTATGAAATCATGTTAAAAAAATATAAACTCAATCATAAAGTAAGGCTAATCTGTAGTCTAGGGAATATAGTATGCATGATGCTAAGCATTAGGCTTCTTTATCCACTTAAAAGCAAGTTGGTGAATGCAAAATCATAAACTACAAAGCATAGCCCAAATAATAGACTTCTTATAATAGGTATTCCTTTAATGATTAGACATCCTCCTTCTCTTATGGAGGAAATTCAAGAGTAGCCCACAAGAAAAGCTCAAAACTCAATTCTACTTCACTTTTGTTAACCTTTTCCAATGTGTTTTCATTGTTACAAATTTCCAATGTGTTCCTACTATGGGTCCCCATTTGAGAACTCCAAAGATAAAGTTAACTTCTGCAGCGAGGGAAACATTCCAGTCTTTCTTATGATCACATAAACTATTCTGATATCCACAATTTATGGTTCTAAGTTTATAATGCAAGCTCCAAAATTTACAACATAAACTACTCCACTATCATTTTTTTGGTACAAAAGAACTGAACTTCATGAAATCTTAAACTGTATAATGGTTATATAATATAAGAAAAGAGACAAAAAGAGATCAAGTTAACTTTAAAATATGGGGAAAACTACAAATTATGTTCTGATTTCACACTACCACTGATTAGTAGATTGACAAACCAGAAGGAAGATCAGTGTGCTCATCAAGCACTGTTTCTGTCAATTTACGAGAGTAAAACCATTCAATGGAAAGGGGTTTTTTCCTGGGAGGTTAGGGTGCCAGGAAAGTTGTTCAAACAAGTATTAAGTATATGCATTTATAAGAAAATGCCATTTTGACTGACTCATAATTTACACAATCATGATGCTTGACACATTAAATTCACATCTCAAGACCATACAAGATCATCATGTACACCACATACTAAGAAATTCTCAACGAAGTAAACGAAGTTAAGAGGCTAAATTCAATCAAGTAACAGAAAAAACACCCGGAATAGAAGCCAGCACATTATTAAAAATAAGAACCACACTAAGTAGAAGAAATGCGCCTTACTTGCACCAAATAAAAAGAGGCCTCTAGTAAAGTGGAAGAGGAGCAGATGCATGTGCGACTATTTCATGGACAAGTAAGATCTCAAACTCCACGATGAGAAATAATGAGCTTTCACTGTTACAGAGTGGAGGTAACTTGAAGACACATCCCTTGCTTCATAGTCTAATTACCATGATACTGTCAGTTTACATACATTTAGTCTCTCTATCTGAACAAGGATAGTCACTGGTTTTAGGTAAATGCTGCAAAATATAATATTTACATGTTGACAGGTCCCCCATGCTACAAAATAGCATTAGTCTGGCAGAAGCAGAGCATGCCATTACTAGCTCAGAACATAGTAATAGATGTCGCCAAGTGGAAAAATGATAATATGGTGAAAAATGCATTATTATGCAGACTTTTTGAATTTGAGATAGGTAAGATTGAGGACATACAACTACTTACTTTTCTTGCTGGTTAAACATCCTATTATCACACTAGAACGCTCCTCTAGCAAAATGCAATTAAATAGCTACTTTGGAATGATAAACATCCTACTGTCACTGTACAATGAAATCATATGAGCTAACTTTTACAATTTGCAATTAAGTGAAGTCTCAGTAAGTTCATGCACCAAATGGTAAAGCAGAGCAACTGCAATAAAGGCTTTCCCATATGAGAGAGATTCAGTAGATTTGAAGCTTTAATTCCTGCATAAATTAGGAAAGATTTACGCCTGTATTTCTTTCATCCAGTCCACCCTCAATGTCGTTGACCAATCCATGTTAACTTTTAACATTAAGCCCACATAATAACATATTAGAAGCTGTGTACAGAAAAAGTTGTAGATAACTGATAAGAGGGGAGAGCCCCACAAAATGATTAGCACGACTTGGCATTTGTAGCATGCAATAGTTGTACCACATGCTGCACTGGTAGTTCGTAACCCTTCACTTTTCATTCCTGTTTACGTTGTTTGTTCAGTTTATTCTCGTCGCTTTCATTATAAAATAAAATGTTCTTTCTTGTTGCTTTCAACATTTCCCTTACTTCTGCAACAGAAATGAAATTGGAAGCTTGATTTGCTACCTAATATAACTCCATGGAAGACGCAATTAAACAAAGAGAATTGGAATCATACTCATGATAAAGGACAACTAACCAATAGAGAATTTGGAGAATCATCATTTCTTCTACATGATAGAATATTGCGAGACGAGATACAAGTTCATCATAGCAGCTAAAATTTTCCATTTTACATTAGCTCAAACCAATCTCACATCCGTATCTCTAGTGGAAGCCATACCGTTGGTTTCAAAATACAAAATCTCTCCCCTAATACAACATACCCAATATTTCAACAAAAAAAACAATATAAACCTCACAGGATAACCAACAATATAACAACAAGAATCAACAAGATGGAGCACGTTAGGGTATTACAAGTTTCTTCCCAGCATAGATGGTGTCCCCTTCAAGCCCGTTAGCGTCCTTAATTTCCTCGATTGACACCTAATGAAATCCAATCATACATTCAATTTATCACCATGCCATTAAATGTGTAAAAGAAGAAACTTCCTCCTGATATATTTTTTTCATGGGTAATGAGAAACCAAATATTCAACAAGATACTTCATTTGTCCAGAAAAGAATATTGAGTTTCCAGTGTAAAGATCAAAACATCTAAGGAATTGGACAATGATTTCCTGATATAAACGTCTCATTTTTACTAATCAAAATATTTGAAAAGTATTATTTTTAAACTTCCCAAATATCAATGGTATCATTCATAATTTTATACTCAATCTGTCCCAATTTATACAGTTCCTTTTACTTTTTAGTCAGTATAAAAGAAAGACTTTTTTAAAAAGTTTTTATTTCTTAAACTCAGTATCAAGTCAAATTAATAGAAGCGCGAATGCATACCCCATATTTTCTAGAGAGTCCCCAAAGAGTGTCTCCCCGCTCAATCTCTATCACATTTGGTGAAACTTCCTTCTTCTCTCTTTTCTCCACGCAACAATTTGGTTTCTAAAGAGAAAACAAAGCAAATACATTAATGCGAAAAACTTAAAATGGTTGAACACAAATTTTTGTAAATGTACAAAATGCAATTACAAGCAAGTTAGTCACAACCTTGACTATGAGCTCAGGCTCTGGTTGGCATTGTTGAAGCACTTGAGGCTGAGTTTGAGATGGAGCTGACTCGAAAACTGTTGCCTTTACTTCACTGGTTTTACTGTTGATGTCTTGATGGTTGAATGGATTGAGTGCTTTGAGAATGCTCATCGCGATTCCCGAAACGACCACGAAACCAGCTGCCTTTGCTATAGTTTTCTCCTGATCGGAGTTGTCTTCCTCATTACCGGAGCCATTTTCCGGCGGCCGTCGATTATTCCACATCGCTCGATCGATCTGGTTCGATTTTTGGAAGAAGAAAAGTGGAAAGGGGTTTTAGGGATTTCAGACTGAGGTTTGAATTCCGAGGGAAATCACCACGCGTTTGCATCACGCGCGCTTCCCTCATAATTGTTCTCAAAAGTCAAGTCACCTAATTATTTTTGCAATAAAAGGTCCTTATAGTTGATTCATTGCAATATTTCCCCCTTCAAGTTTCTAAATTCTCTCCCTTCCCCTTTTAAGTTCTGAATATTTCTAAAGTAGCCCCCCTAAAAACTTTTAAGATATTGGTTACAATATTTGTAACCAATTTTGGAGATACATTAATAACATAATTATGAAATGATGCTCCCATCATTTATATTTACTTATATTATTTATTATTATATGAATAAAAATATTTTTGTACTTTTATCTATCACTTTTAGCATATAAAATTTTATTATACTTTTAATATTAATAATCTATTTTCAATATTTAATAAATATAATGACGTCAATTAATAGATATTCTGATAAAATATTTCGGGTTAATAATTATATTTTAAAGGCATGCAAAGTGCAAAATGAACAATGAAATAGTATTAAAAGGGTACTTTTAATTCTTATTTAAATAAAAAACATATTAGTATATACTTATCATTAATCATATAATTTTTCGTCAAAGAGGTTTCGAAGAACTCCGATCAGTAGCAGGATGTTATTTAAAGAGTTGATCGAAAATATATTTCGATCACTCTTTCGATGTTCTGCCATTGTGATGAAACGAGAAGTGCCAAATGGCGTTAGGTGGCTCTGCCACTGCTCCTCTATGGATTACTGTCATTAAAAGATAAAGGGAAAAGGGTCAAAAATGCCCTTAAACTAAGTGAAAGGAATAAAAATGTTCTCCGTTCATAGTTTGGCTCAAAATGTCTTTATCGTCAATAATTTGACTAAAAAATACACTTGCAGTCAATATTTTTGGTCCATAAATACCCCTATTTACAAAATGGGCCAAAAATGTTATTTTTCCGAATAAATATATTATTATTATTTTAAACACATCTTCTTCCTAATTAAAATATTATTAAGAAACACTATTCTTGTTTTCTTTCTTCTAAAGTCACTTTAACAAATAAAAATGTAGAAAATATTTTTCCTCTTCTTAATCTCATTTTATTAATTAAAATAGAATAATTTCATATACTCTTTCGTAGATAATAAATGTCATATATATAAGATCATTGTATATTTATCATTAATTTATATTTATATAACGATAAAAAATATTGATGATAATATAAAAAATATTTTTATTTTTTATTTTTTTCTGAATTAAAGTAAGATGATTTGCTAATTTTTTTAAAAAAAACATTAATTGAAAAAAAATGTGTCAAAAATAAAATAATAATATATTTATTTAGAAAATAAACTCTTTTGACCTATTAAATAACAATAAGGGCATTTTTGGATCAAACTACAAATGGAAAGACATTTTTATTCCTTTCGTATAGTTTAAGAATATTTTTAAATCAAAATATTAACGATAAAGATATTATTGAGTCAAACTATAAACGAATGACGTTGTGTTTTTTTTTACATAGTTTAAAGATATTTTATCCGAAGATAAAAACTAATTTTGGACAAAGAAATTAGAGATGAAGCGTGCAAGTAAAACCCTCCACGTGTCATTGCTTACAATTTCACGTTCCATCATACGCCAAACTGCACAAAGATTCATTCTTTCTCACAAGGGGCCAAAGGTCCCTCTAGATTCTTGCAAAATAAATGGTTCAAACATTACCATCTCATCATTTTTACTAATTATTTTTATTTTACAAAAAAAAAAACAAAAATTTTCCCTCCTCATATATTCTTTAATTTGACATAAAAATATCCCAAATCCACTATTTCTGTTTTTATTTTGATCCATTATTTGGTCAGTTCTTGATTTTTCTGTAAAAAAAAAATGGCTCAATTGTTGTCACCTGTTTGTACAGATTCACTAAAATTACAGAACACAGTTCAGTGTTTCTATACAAGAAGTAAACTTCCAATTTTGGGTAATAATTTTAGCTCAATGGGTGTTTTTGGAAAGAAGAGAGGAGGATTAGGGAGAATTAAAGTTGCTTATCAAGATTCTGCTGCTGCATCTGAGGAAATTGCTGATGATTTTTATGCTGTTTTGGGTTTGGTAATTTACAACTTTTTTTTTTTTTGCATTTTACTTCTCAAAGATCAAATTTTTATTGCTGCTTGGTGTATGGGGTAAGGTCATTTGAAGCTGTTTTTTTGCTTTTCATGTTGTAGTTTCTGTTTTTGTGATTACTTGCAGTGAATTTCTCAGTAAAGAGTTAATTCATTTATGTAGTAATTTTTGTGTAAGTTGTATAATGTTCGGTAGCTAGTTAGGAAGTAAGTTATTCATGTAAAAAATGATATGATATTTTTGTATAAGTTGTATAATGTTCGGTAGCTAGTTAGGAAGTAAGTTATTCACGTAAAAAATGATATGATATTTTTGTGTAAGTTGTATAATGTTCGGTAGCTAGTTAGGAAGTAAATTATTCATGTGAAAAATGATATGATATTTTTGTGTAAGTTGTATAATGTTCGGTAGCTAGTTAGGAAGTAAGTTATTCATGTAAAAATTGATATGATGCAAGTCTTGCAATTTAGAAACTCGCATAACTAATACATGTATAAGTTATGAGGGAATTGGTAAAAATCTTATGCAGGGAGAAGATGGAATAACTAATACGTGCATAATTTTAATCAGCTACCAAGCATCATTAATACTTTTAAGGAAGATACACCATGAGTTTATAGTAACAAAAGAATGTCAGTTGTTTGTACTTTATCAAGATTCAAGAAGCTCGATTTGCAGGAATCTAGAGGCGGATCTAGGATTTAAAGTTTATGAGTTCCTATAATGACCTCAAGTTAACATATAATAACAATTGATTTCATGATAAAATATTTACAGATATTTAGTGTATTATTAGATTCACGTAAACCCCTAGATCACCCTCTAAATCCGCCCGGCGCAGGACATGAAAATGCACATTTCTAGCATAATTTTGTATGTTTTGTTTTTCTCTTGTCTGTTTTCTTTTCTGTGTTTTTTTGGTCATGCTAAAGGATACCTCGTTAACTTATAATGTCCGTTATGTTGCTAGCTTCCTGATGCTACACCTGCTCAAATAAAGAAGGCATACTATAGTTGCATGAAAGCTTGCCATCCAGATTTGAGTGGTGATGATCCCGAGACCACAAATTTTTGCATGTTTATCAATGAGGTCTATGAGGTAGGTGCTTCACAATTTGACAATCCATGTGTTTTTTCTGGAACTTCAATTTCTAATCATTATAATACTGTAGATTCTTAGTGATCCAGTGCAAAGGAGAGTTTATGATGAGATCCATGGGTACACAGCCACAGCAATTAACCCTTTCCTGAGCGATTCATCGCCGAAAGATCATGTATTTGTTGACGAGTTTAGCTGCATTGGTATTATAGTCTCACATTTTATTTGTTTGTTAATCTTTTTTTGTTCCACTTCATGTCTTTTTCAAGTAGCTGTCCTTTTTGTAGTTCCAGTTAAAATATGTTGATAGTTAACCATAATCTATTAGTTAACTTGTTGGTTAACTATATTTTGAAACACACATCTTCCATAGTTTCAGTTTCCTTTTTCCTGATGCTGAATTCTTAAAGGCCGTGTTTGTACTAATTAAAGAAGCTAGTTGTCATCTAATCACCTCCAACACATTTGTGTTCACCAAATCATGCTTTTTTACAAGGCTAGAAAGCGAGAATGTTTCACGTCGCAATGTGTATGAATGCTTAAAGTATATAGAAAGAAGTGCATAGCTTTTGTATAGTCTAAGTGCAAAGCAATGTACTTCCAGTTCTAATTTTTTTCGAAATTTGTTGAACTATGTTACGGATGTTTTGTCAATTCATTGAAATAAAAAAAAAGTTGCAGATCGTTCTTGAAAAAATATGATTTAGAACACATCTCTCTCCTTCACAGGCTGCAAAAATTGTGCCAATGTTTGCTCAAAAGTGTTTGGGATTGAGGAAGACTTTGGAAGAGCTAGAGTTTACGATCAATGTGGACACCCTGATTTAATTCAACAAGCTATAGATAGCTGGTAGGTTCTTGCTTCATAGATGTAGTTGCTTGTTTCGAACTTATATATCCGTTCTGGTAATGACCTAATATAATTTTGCACTGAAAAGTTTCAAGTAAGAAAATACAGTTATTATTTCCTTTCTGGTCTCTCAATGTGGTAAAACCACGATACATAGCAAATAAAGTTGCAAAAATGATATTGCAGATTGGCAATTGAAGTGCAATGCTGGAGCTTATATATGTGATGCATTTCCTATGTTATCATGTTCCATTCATTTGTTTTATCATGCTGCTATGAGATCTTTCAACTATCATATTCTTGCTCTATCAGATGCTTATGACACATACTAAGTGTGACTAAAAAACAACTTGAGACTTGAGTCACTAGAGTATAGTTCAACTGTGTATCTCCTTTAGACCGCAATGTTTATTCTAGCTATTTTCCCTCCCATAAGTAGTTATAAGCTGGTCAAATAAGCTTGAACTTTAGCTGAGTATGGAAGAGTGTCATTTGTGATAGACTGATGTAAGTAAGTTTGCTTCAACTTCTGGGAATATCTGCATTATTAGTTTTATCAAAGATTCTTATGCTATATTAAGGCTACATTTCCAAAAGGAGAGGAAAGGAAACTTGATTTATGTCTTATCATCTGATGACTTTGAGTTCATCCATTGGAAAAAAATTACATGCTCCCTCCGTTTCAATTTGTTTATTTGGTTTTAACTTGTACTTCTGCTATATCCATCTCACGGGATTTGTAGGATCGAATGATATAGCTAGTCAAATCACTAGTTCTTTCTCTTTGCAGCCCAGTGGATTGCATACATTGGACTTCTGCTGCACAGCTGTCTTTGCTTGAGGATGAAATGCGAAGAATAGAAAGAGTAAATGTGAGCTACATTTCTCATTTATCTTGGTGATTTTTGTCCATCACTTATGCAGTTTATATTCTTTTTGCTGCTCTAAAATGCTCGACGACTTCACGAGTTGTTGCCAGATCAATTCTAAGTGTATGCTTTTTGCTGAATATTCCGGATGCCAATAACCTAATACATCCATGTAATACTATGGATATCAATAACCTAATAATTCATGTAGTACTTTGGATATCAATAACCTAAATTTATGCTTTTTGCTGACTGAACTCTACGCGACCAAAAAAGTTGTAGTATTCAAAGTACCTTGCATTCTCCTTAAAGTGTAGTAAACTGCCTTTAACTAATCAGGCAGGCCAAGGGTTAGAAGAGTATGCGACAGACTACTCCTTTGAAGAGTTATCTAAGTTGGTGGCCTAATAAATGGAATATGATCTTCCATCTACAGCAAGGATAACACATTCACTAGCTGTGGAGAAATGCTTTGATGTATTGCTTTCAATTAAATATAGATTCTACTTGCTTCTTGTCGTGTCTGGAGATGGTATTCTGTGATCCATCTAGATTATCCAAAAATTTGCTTCAGTTTGAGTTAACAAGTTTCAAATGACTATCAACTAAAAAACATATGCTGCTAAACTTTACAAATTCCTTAATCTTGTTTGATCTTCTTTTTAGCTTGGTATTGAGTGTAACATGTGTATTTCATGTGTCAATAGGTTGCCTTGATGCTATCAGGAATGGGCAGTGGAGCCATGGATGTATTCAGAATGGTAAACCCTAATTCCATTTTTTGTCTCTTTTGTCCGTATGAGTTTAATTTCTAGTTGATGTTATCATGATATTTTGTCCTTGAGATGTCCATAATTTTGTTGCAGCTTACAGTGTTCCACATGTTATCTACAACTATTCTGTTATTTTATTTTTTCGAGACCACCATTAGTTCTGTTTCTTCATTTGGACTTCTAAGTGAAATGATGGTTTGTGCACACTCTCGGAATGATTTGTACAGTCGGCTGAATTAGCAAGTCGTTATTTTTAAGAAATGTTCTGATAGTGAAGCTCTTTGCATATAAAGTTCAGCTAATGATTTTCTCTTCTCCAATTCCCCTTCGCACATTTGAATTATGTCAAAATACTTTATGATGCAGGCGAGCACACGGTGGGAAAAACGACAATCTAAAGTTCTGGTATGAACTCTTGGCTCAAGTGTTTAAATATACGTCTACCTACCTTATTATATTCGTCGTTCAGTTGGTTTGTTTTGCTTATGTGCAAATTGAAGCGCTTGTTAACAATATTTAGGACAGTGGTATTTTATATAAGCCATAGCGCACATGGTACGTGTTGCAAATCGTTTACTTTTATGCATGTTCCAGATTTCTTTTGGCTTTTCATGCGTTAAGAAGTTTTAAGTTCTAGTAAATTTAGACATGGTGCTGCAGTTTCCTCTATTCGTTGTTCATTTTTGTCTCCTTTTGAGCAGAGAAATTTCTATGACATTAGATATTGCTTCGAATATTGTTAGTTAACGGTAGAGGGATACATAAAGTTGTTTCTATACGGGATATTTTTCTCGATTTTCCTCCTATTGATAGTTGTAGCATTGTGATTAGATAAAAAACTTGTATGACATGTAAGTTACTGCAGGAACAAGCTAAAGTCAGAATGATGAAGAAGAAAAATTCTGAGAAAACTGAATCATACTGGGATAACCTATGGGGCGATCGTAAAGACTACACAAAGACAGGTAGAAAAAACAAGCCTAGATAAACTTGCAAATGCATATTATCTATGTAGCTAATTTGATTCGGTTTCTGCAGAGGAGGAAGTGGAAGATAGATCAAAACGAGCTGCAGCAGCTGCTCGAAAATGGAGAGAGTACTCAAGGAGAGGTGCTGACAAACCTCCTACCTTTAAACTTCCCGAGGCCATCTCTAATGACAATTGACATATACTTCCTAACCGACTTTGCAGTGCACGGTACATGCATCTCCCTTTGTAAAATATGGTACATTTAGATATAGTATATTCGTTATTAGTCATGGTTCCTTCCCATATCAATGTAATTATATAGCTAAAAATTGACCTCGGGTACATCTATCTGTATGTAAGATCATTCATAATTCAATAAAAGTTGTATGGAGAAAACAATTATTCAACCTGTGTATTCGTTGTTTAATATTCATGATTGATGGTTCTATCTGATTACCTAAGAGTGCATTTGAATGAGATCTTCCATTTTAGCACCAGAAGTGGGAAAAATCCCCTGTGAGTTGTGACAACACAATATTATCTGTTACCTCTGGGATTTGATAACTGAATAGCACAAAGGAAACTCATTTGTGGCATGAATAAGTACTTATTTTAGTCTGCAGTAAGCTAACAGTGTTCTGCATAACCCCGTATTTGCATCGATCCTCTTGTTTCACCAGCAGAGGCAGAGCCATGATTAGGAGTTTGGAGGCATATTTGCATTGATCCTCTTGTTTCACGCGCAGAGGCGTGGGGTTCGAAAACCACAACTCTAGCATGATAAGTACTATTGAAGCACATTTGACATGATAAATTGATTGTATATTTTCAGCCCTACTCTTCTGCTATACCTTAAAAAAAGCCTTGCTTTCTGTATGAACTTGACTTTTTTGCATAGAAAACAAAAGTTGGTAATGGTGAGAATAATATGTACCTTCTAATTATTCTATATTTTTTTCACATGTTTTTCAAATCTAATTTCTTTTCACAACTTTGGTAGGCATATATTATAAGAAAAAATTCATCCATAATCTTTGCATGACCATTATTTTAATCAATGTTTGTTACATCATATTTTATTATTCTCCATGTAAACAATACTTAGTTGACTATTGTATACTCCTAGTTGATGTTTGGCAACTATTTTCAATATTGTCATCATAATTCATACTCTCTTTTGGTGTTTCTTGGTGTGTGTGTGGGGGGTAGGTGGTTTGGGGTTATAACTATATTTTTGTTATCATAATGTGTTAAAGCCTCTTCTTCCGATTTTAAACGAAATTTAAGTTATATACAGACTTTTATTCGTAGGTCATCAAAAATCAAAGTATTATTCTTTTTTACACTATGATCGTTATCATTTTTTATGCCTATGTTTGGTGAGCTTTTTTATCTTCAAATATCGTTAGTGTATATAAACAGTAATTTGGCACCACTATTGTTAATTTACTCCAATCATTATCCAGTTAGTTGGAAATCAAAGTCACTTTCATCTATGTTAATTTACTTTTACTTGAAATCGCACTTGTCATGATTTTAAGCACATGACATACATTATTCGCTTTGTCTCAATAAATTTTAGAATTTATCCCTCGATTTATATCATCATCAATGATGATATGTTAGATAACAAATCAATCTAGTAAATAAAAAGCTTTCTATGATTAATTGGAAAAAATTTAGCCATAACAAATATTTACAGTTAGATCAATAAAAGAAAAGGTAATCCCATTTCATCTTCTTGAAGATATTTCTTGGTTTCAAACTCGGAGTTCGATACTCGTACTGGAGTTCTAATTAAATTCAAATCGCGCTGAGGCCAATACTCAACCAAAACTTTTCTAGGAGTCGAACCCGAGTTACTATCTAACAGTAGAAGCAACAGTATGAGCCCAAAACTTCAACTGATGTTTAATTTCCATTTCATTTCCAAAATCTGAATCAAACTTCCAAATTTTCAGTGAATTTTTTTTCCAGTCCTCCATTTTTTTCTGTTCTTCCCAAACACCCCATGCTTCTGAAAGATGAGGCCTAGAAACTCCACTTTCATCATTTTCATCAAAACCCCTTTCATTTTCCATTCCTAATCTTTTCAATCCAGGAATTATTGAAACCAAATTTGAATCTTTATCTTTTTCTGAAAACTCAAATCCAAGATCCATAAACCCTTTTAGCTCTTCAAATTCCAGCTCTGATAAACTTTTACTGTTATTACTCTTCTTCTTTCTGCTTCTGCAATTTGCTCTGTTTTTAACAGCTGCTTCAGGGGAAGATTTGAGTTCATTGTATTCTTTACCAGACAGAATTGGCTGAAGTTTAGCTTCAAGAACAGATTTTGGAGATGGGGATTGTGATTTCTCTGAAATAGAATCAAAGATGTAATCTTTAGAGCTTAAACAGAGGTCACTTTGAGATCTGACCATAAAAGTTGGAGTTTTTGAAAGTTTTGGGGTTTCTTCAAGAATTTGTTTGTTGGGTTCAAGAATTGGGGTTGTTGTAGAAAAGGGGTGTTTGGGTTTGAGAATTTGATATTCAAACCAGTGAAAATCAAAGAGGTTAAGGAATTCTTCAACGTCCATTAATGGAGGCTCAAAGGAGGAAAAAGATTTGTGGGGGTTTAGAGATAGGTTTTAGAAGTTGATGAAATGGTAAATTACTAGTGGGGAACATTATATAAAGGGTATCTTTTTTATTTTATTTTTTGTAAAAAAAAAAAACAAACTTTAGCAAATTGCAATTATGCTCACTTTATTAAAGTATAATCCACATTTTCTCGGATCGTGGCGTAGTGATTAATGAAGAGATTGAGAACTCGTTTCAGGTTTAAAATTTAACAAAAATTTTAAAAAAAAATACTAGGTGTTTTTTTCCATTTGTTTTAGTCTTGTTGGATAGAGTTATCTGATATCTATTGCTGGTGGGGGATAGGTGATAGCAAGTGTCTCTTGAAATTGATTAAGGTGCACGAAAGTTGACTCGTAAGTCACAGTCATAAAAGAAAATCCACCTTTTCTATTCCACACAATTTTTTGGGATGTTTGGTAACGTAAATATAATAATAATAGTATTGAATATGTTGTATTAGTAATGTTCGAAATTGTTATGTTGACTTATTGTTGTATTAATAAATAAATCGAACAACAATAGCTAATAATATTGAAATATGGAGTATTTATTAATGTTCGATATATGTTACGATGTGATATATTCAAATTGATCAGTATTATGCTATGTAGGATACGCATACCTACTTATATAATTATATACAAATTTATATATTTATTTATTTACGTACAAAATCAAAGAATATATATGAACATCAAAAGAATATATATGAACATCAATTTAAAGAGCCCGTTTATGTATTATATTATTTTACAAAATCTCTTTTTTTTTCCCTCTAAGTTTTGATGATTTCAAAGGGATTGTGGCGCGGGAGTAGGTAAGGAAAGAGTTCATCCACATATTTAACTTTTTTTCATCACTAATAGATCATTTTATTGGTGTTATTTAGAGTGGATAAATCTTTTGAAATAAATAAAAAAATCCACAAAATTTGTAAATATATTTTTTGATTTCCCATTCAGATATTGATATTACAATTTATACGGAGGAGGATTCTATTTGAGAGGAATCATTTTCTATCAAGGATTTTTCTATTTTTAAGGCTTAAATCTGTGATTTGTAATTATGAAAGAAGTAGTCATATCCATCGCAACGTATTTTTTGGTGATATTTCTTCCAAATAAGATTTGTTTTATAACTAAAATAAGTCATTATACTGCTCAAACGGTAATATATACTATGACCTATATTTGATCTTATATGTATACTATAAAGCTGCACAAAAAAGTAATGTAAACACTTCCTTTTCTCATTTTAGTAATATATTTTCTTCGTTTAATTATATAGGAGTTAATTTGACTCAATATAAAATTTAAATATGAAAGAATTTTAAAAAAAAACTTGAACTCTGAAAAATAATAGAAATTTGTGTAGTTATAAATCATTTCATTAAGAATAAATAGAACAATTAATATTTAATATAAAAATATATATATTACTTGTAATATTTTGGTCTCTAAACTGATTCTTGTTTGGTCCTTAGCATGTTTGATTAAACATATTTAACTTTACACGAATAAAAATATATACTTTTGATCTTTTTAGGTAAGAATGATATTAAATATTTAGAATGTTTTAAAAGATATATATTGCCTTCTAAGAGTTAAATATACAAGTTTCACATAAACTTTTAATACTTCAAAATAGATTCGATTATTCATAAGAAAAAGGATATATAAAAAAAATGAAAAATTAAATATACACATAATCAAATATTACGAAAACTAAAATCAGATTTTTTTTATTAGACTAGGTAATTAACCTATCGTAAATGTTGGTGGTGATTATCGCGATGGATTATAAAATTTTAATTATCAAATTAAAACTAGCCTTTGAGATACTTGAAAAGTAAGATTCCAAATTGGGAGTTTGTGAAAATTTGTTAAAACAATGTACTACTAGGAGTATTTTATTATTAATAGCAATTAACAAAACAACTAATATGATTAGAATATAATTTTCTTCTTTGTTATTATCAAATAGAATGCATGGAAAGCATGCCGCATGTCAATTATTGTCATGGAATAAGTCTTTAATTTACATTTCTTAATCACTACTAGGGTCTAGGCCTAGCATAAAAAAACTAAACAAAAAAAGTATACTCAATATAATTTAAAAAATTGAATCGAAAGAAATATAATAAACTTAGTATGCAGATTATACTTTTATCTTGGAAGGTAGAGAAGTTATTTTCGATAAATTTTTTTTACTCGAGAAAAAGCAAAACAAACTAGTTGAAAAAGAAAAAACAAAAGTGAAAAAGTCTTTGATATTATCATATATAAAGCTTGATAAAGCAATATGAAAAGAGGAACAAAAATATATTATAAAATAATGGAGCAATCGAAGTATAGAAAACAACATATTATAACGAGAACTCAAAGGACAAGAAATTACATAAATAATATTATGATTAGTAGTATATACATCAAAGGATATAAGCTTGACAATGCCCAACTACCTACTAATTAATTTATTACCTTTGTATCCTTCGTAATTTTTTATCTAAGATCATGTCCACGATAAGAAGAAATTTTGTCATGTCACTCCCCAATACTTATTTGATCTATCTCTAATCTCTACCTCTCCTAAAATCATTCATAGTCAACCTCCTACACCTCCACACTGGAGCAATATTGCATCTCTGATCCTCATCACATGTCCAAATCATATATCTCATTTTATTTCCCTCATCTTCTCCTCCAACAAGGTCACTCCCATCCCACGACCTTGTTTCGGATATCTCCATTTCTAGTTTCATCTCTATATGCACTCGCACATCCATTTCAATACATCTTTATTTCCGCAATATTCATTTTTTACTGTATAAAATTATCTAGTAAAATGATGTGCCTTTTGTTTGTGACCAAGAAAAATCACTTCAAAAGGTCATTCAATAGACCAAATACCTATTTTACCCTTTAAATTTTTAATCTTTATCTCAACATGGAACGATTATAATAATATTTGGTTATTAGTCAAAAAAAAAAAAAGTCAAACAATAACTCCGACAAATTATGTTAAATTTATAAAATATTAAATTTAAATCACCCGTAAAATTAAACTTTAAACTATACTTATATTTTTACACGTTTCTCTAAATAAAAATAACAAAGGAGCCCATATAATATACTACACGTGAGATAAATAATGCCACTAATAAAACGTGTATATTTGACTAAAAACTTTTAAAGAAGTTAAAATTAATTAAGTAGGTTCACCTTCCATATTAATTTATTTTGACTTTATATGTCTTTTTTGATTGGCTGTACTCTAGGCTAAATATCATGTACCAAAAAGCAGACAAACATGAAATAATATTTCAAAATAAATGACATTCACGTGAAGAGGACAGGTAACATATAAATTATCATTCACATGATTCATAATGATTCTCTATATTTTTTTTTGTTGTTTTTCAAAATTTTATTCTAAAATACTCATGTGAATTATTAAAGCCAAGGTAAATCTGTGATAATTATTCACATGTAGCATGTAAAAAGAAGTGAAGCATGTGATAGGAGTAACTTTCTGGAAATCAAATTTATACATTGTTTATATGGAAAAAACTTATTCTATTTATTATTATGTGATTTAATAAAGTAAAATTCATGTTAATTGATTAAAATTGAGTAAAATAAATTGTAAATTTAAACATGTGACGTGTATATATATAGTATTAATATAATAAAATTCATATTTAATAATATCGTTTTGAGGAGGTTTAGTAACCTTATTCTCATCATTTCGTTCGTTTCAAAATATTTATCACGTTTTATTTTTTCTCTTTTTCTTTCAAATCTAAGTATATACTAAACTTTACCACGTGATAGAGACTAACTTTTTCTCCCTTTTATGTACTGTCCCTGATTTAGTCCAACTGTCGAAGAAACACTTCGAATCGAATTTAGAATTTTACATATTTATTCATTTATTTATTTGTTTAATGTGCCGTTTTCTTTTATTCTATTAGGATGAATATTCATCATCAAAATTTTCTTTCAATATAATGTCCGATACTCAATTTAAAATTTGATTAAATATAATTTATATTAAATAATTTTCTTTTAAAAGTTAAATATTTTTTAAAGATCTACAAAACAATTTTTATATTTTTTAGGTATGGATAAGATCTGCGTACACTGAATATACTTTGTAAACTACGGTGCATATATCATTTTCTTATTGTTGTTGTTGAGTTGAGCACTCCTTATCAAAAGTTATTCCGCTAGTAAATATTATTTTTAATTAGGCATCGACCAATAACAAAGTTTTGTAATTTATTAAAGAAAATTCGAGTTTAAAGTCCAAATTACAATGATACCCTTATAGACTACATAACTTGGACTAGTATGAGCCGGTTCAATGTAGGATACATTATTAATAGAGTTTTTATATGTTTATTTTTCAAAGATTAGTCATTACATTTGTAGAAACACTTGTATAAAATTTGGACATAAGTAAAGGAAGAACTTAGAAAAAAGTAAACATTGACAATATTTTGTGTAGTATAGAAAAAAATGAGCCTATTAAGGGTAAGATCATTGTAGACATTGTGTTTACATCTTACAATTTCACATATTCAATAAATATATCAATAAATTTCTCCTTTTTTACTAAAGGAATCGGAAAAAGAATTTCATAATAAAAAATAAAGGGAAAATCATTATTTCTTTTTTCTATTCTTTTGGTAGGAGAAAAACAGTGTCACTTGTCAATCAATGGGAAGGATCATATGACAAACATTAGTTTTGTTAGATATGAAATAATATTTATTTCATGAATGACGGTAATAGAGTTATGTTCTATTCTGTAAGAAAAAAAAGAAATACATAAGTTTTTAAGACTTCAGTTACTTAATTTTAAACGAAATTCATACATTTTGTCATGTCAATATAAAGTGTATACGAGATATGATTTTTCTAAGAATATGTTGTAGTTAAAATGTCTATCTTATAGTCGATGACAAATTTAAATGTCCATTTATATATAGATTAATTTTTTTCGTCTTACTTTCACTCCTCCACATTAGTGGGCTTTAAGCACGAGGAAAAGGGCCTGAAATGACCATATTTTGGCATTTTCCAACTTTATAGGCCCAAGTTATCAGCCCATTTCTGATTGTTTTGGCCCATTAGCCAATCTCTGCCTTTTCCCATCATTTCAACTACTTTTTCTTCGGGATCTTTACACAAATAATCGATTGGTATATAAATTATATATTACTTACAAAGAAACAAACATATATTATACACCTATCAATTATTTTCAATTTAATCCGTTAGAATTAGATGGACAATTATTTAGGTCGATTCTTCTTTATCCCTTGTCATTCAATATCCTATCCCTTTCTTTGTCATTTACAATTTTACTTTTCTAGTGAGAGTCAAAGTCAAGTAACCAATTTCAAACGTTTAATTTACTCAAAAAAAAAAAGTGGTACTTATTTTTATTAAATTAATTACGATAAAAAACGACGATAGAAGAATATAATTTTATAAGTGGAGTTTGGAAAGGATGGGGTGTATATAAATTTTATTTATCCTCTGTCTTTGTGAGATAGAGAAATTATTTCTGCTTGACCGTCGACTCAACAGAGAAGTTATTAAAGCAGTGTTGCAAAAAATATGACAGCAAAATAGAAGAATATAAAGCAAGAAACAATAATATACATTGGAGAATAAGAAACAACACGACTTCTGACTAATGCTACTAATATAGAGGAGATGAGATATGACTAGCCCCCCTGCCTCTCCTACGACAACACTCAGTCACCTACTGACGTTCTACCACAATTTTCGACTTTCATATTATTTTATCTATAAGTAATATTCGGATAAAGATTTGATTAAGTACAATTAGGTCAAATAATGTTCAATAGCGTTATAAATTCATGTCATGTGTACTATATAATAATTACGATAGAAATCCATTTACATTATATACTCATCTTAATGATAAAAACAACAAAGAAGTCAACTCATTTCATTATAATTCAATATGCATTATTTTGTTTGGTAGGTACTCATTTAACTATTAACATTTTATTATTTCATTGGCTTTCTACTAATTCTTTGAGTTAAATTCGTTGTATTTTTGGAATGTCTTTTAACTTTCGAAAAGTAAAGTTGGGAAAAATTAATCAATATTTATTCTCTAGAACGTTAATATAAAGTTAGTTACTATCACGATTTGAATAAAAATATTGTTACTTAATGAAATAGTAGGAATTATAGTGAAATAGATGATAATTTTATTATTTTTATTATTAAGATGAGTATATAATTTAAATGAATCTCAACCATAAATTATTATATAGTACACATGACATGAATCTATAAGGTCATTGAATATTACTTGATCTAATTGTACTTGACTGGATCTTTATTCGTAATATTTATAGTAAACTGAATTTGTGTCATGTCTTGTGTAATCATCCCCCACCCCTGCACACCATACTTCATCTCACTGTAAAATTTCGTTCCTAATCATATTTTTCCTAGTATATTCGCACATCTATCTAATTATTCTAATCTACATTACATCCTCATCTCCGTTAATTCACACGTACTTAATAAATTTAAGCAACGGCTTACGTATATTTCTATCGAAAAAACAAATCAAAATACCAATAGAGGTCTAGAAATATTTTTTAATGGAGAGGTCAGTATCTTTCATTTTCGATTAGAAGTTTCAGGTTTAAAATCTAAATACATAATTAACTTTTTTTAAAAAAAAATGCTTCATTCTTTGAGTTGAAATTGTCTATCACAAATCCAAATTTTATCTGACTCCAATATTACGAATATCAAGTCATGAATGAAAATAATTTTTTAAAGAAAGACTAAGACTTGAACATATCGAATTATCCTATCGCTATTGATGACGGTAATCATTTTAATACAAAAATATAATATAATTATTATTAAAAAGAAGAAGATCAAATCTTTTCTTTGAGGAATAATGAAAAATAATTAATTAGCTAATTATAATAATTTGACGTCTTTTCTCTCCTTGGGAGTATTAAGCGGAGCAAGAACCGGTCTTTCTGACTTTTACCCAACAAATTATTAATTAATTCAACTTAAACAAAAAAAAAAATTAGAAAAATAACTTGTTAATTTATCATCATGAAAGCTCTAATGAATATCTTTTATTTGTTAATTAATTAACTTAGCCACAATATTTTATGCTTTCACTTAGTTGCTAAAATCACATTTTGTTTTATCTAGTACTTTAATTTTGAGATATTTCATTTAAAAATTTGTTGTATAATTAATAAAGATATTCTTAGAAGTTTATTATGGCCTTGAAGTTGTATAAACAAATTCTTAATAATCTAAAATTTTGGTTACAAAATGTAGAAGGGCATGAAAAATGCATCTTAGATCGATAGATTCATAGAAAAAAATTTATTTAGACCCGTTATTTATATCAATCTAACAAATACATGACATATGTCTTCGATCATAATGATTAAGTATCTAACCTCTGATTATAAATACAACATAAGGTGACTCCCCCCATGTATATCTTTACATACAACCGTGTCATAAATTATAGTTAACTAATATACAATTTCACCTTAATTTATAAACTTGACTATGTTGAATGATATAATTATTAATTACGTAAAAATATCGAATTTAGATAATTTTTTATTAAAAATTTGTAATTTTTTTGGAATGAAGTAGTTGACACAAGTCTAATATTTTGATCCTACTAGAACTAATCATCCAATAATTTGGTTGTTAACAAATATTGCAAAACAAAAATCATTTAATTATGTATTTTTTTTAACAACTTTCATATATAACAAACACAAAATTTATATTTGTATGTAACAAACTTTGCATAATTGCGCTCCATAGCAAACGTAAATATGTATATTTCACTATACATATACAAAAAAAACAGTTGATTCGTTATACATACAGAGAAATCAATTATATAATTCGCTATACATATACAAAAGAAAGCAGTTGTATACAGATCAATTGTATAGTTTGTGTATGTATAAAACGAGAAAGAGAGAAAGACAAAAGAAAATTGGGCAAGGAAATATTTATATTGTATAATTATAAGTGTATAGGACGAAAATTTATGTATTTGCATGTGTATATGTGTATATACAATTTTCTCTCGCTTTATACAAACGGAAAAGCAATGTATACATTTCGTTTCTTTTTGTATAAGCGATAGAGGTGAAGGTGGCGAGCTAGATCTGGGAAAGGGGAACGAAAATATATGTATATATACATTTGTCTCGCTTTATACAAACAAAAACACATTTTATACGTTTGTGTTTAATTATAAAAGCGAAAGGGAGCAAGCGAGAGTTTGAGGGAGAGAGGTGACTGACAAACACTTGCTACAGACCATAATTAAATTAAAGTATGTTTATAGCATTTAATTTAATTTATTAATTTGCCATTATATATAGTTTTCTATTTTTTTGTAATTTAATTTTTTTTTCTTCTATAAAAAATAGTTTGCCGCATAACAACCTTCTTCCTAATATTATAATTAATAAAGTTATCTTTTACATGTTTATGAAATTCAGTAACCATTAAAATATGTAATTGGTGGATATTATTTTATTTATTTGATGTTCTATTAATCAAATTATTTAATCTTCGACGATTGCCTTCTTTCATTCATTCATTTTATTTGATTCATAATGACGTAACATTTTCTTTTAAAAAAACATTTATTTTTATTGAATTAATCTTATTTGATTATATTTTAAACCTTAATAAATTACATCTTTTTAAATTTGAAATTTGTTATATTTATGCCTTATTATTATTCTTCAAGTATTTGGCTGTTCCAAATCTGTAATAATAAATAAATAAGCGCATGTTGTGAACAGTTGACTTTAAGATATAATATGAATAATAAAATTTGTTATCTTAGCTAAGCTGTTTATTAGATCTGCGCAAATATCGGAAAAATATGCTAAACTTGCAATTAAAAAAAGACTTATTACTCTTTTTATTTATTTTACACTATTTCAAAATCATAAATAAAAAAGATAATTTTATTATTTAATCTTTATATATATATAAAAAATAATTTTATAAGTTAAAGGATGATAGTATAGTAGATTAAGGAAACTATTATTAACAATTAGTCGATGTTTGTAATTTATTTATAAAAACTGTCAATTTCAACACGTAGACGATGACACACATATAAGACACGGTTTGAAGCATGGTTAGTTTAGTTTTTGGCTGTTTATTAATGTAGAGAACACTCTCTCTTACAAGAGACGGAGTCAGAGTGAGAGTTTGGAAGTTGTAGAATTTGTACTCATAACTCTAACACGAACGCGTTTTTATGATCTATTTTTTATCACTAAGTTGCCAATCAATTTAGTTTTAGGGGTTTATGAGTTGATATACATATATATTTATTTAATTTTCTAGAATAAATACATGATTTATAGATTCATTCGATCCACGAACCTCCACTTAACTCTGCCCTGTTTACTATTAGTTATTTCATCATTTATAGGTCTTTCATCATTTATAGGTCTCAAAATAGCATAAGATGAATATATAGAAATTAAGTGTCATAACTTTGGCCTTGTTAAGTATAAGTACTTAAAAGAAAATTAAGTTATACCTCTTACGACATAATTTGTAGGGTCTGAAATAGCATAAAATGTGTATAGAAATTAAGTATCGTGCTTGTTATCAGTGACACGATCATAATTAGTAAAAGATGGTGAACTGTACATCCTTCATGAAAAAATTATAAGGAATATATATTTTCGTATATAAATTAGATCTTGAACATCTTTAACAAAAATTTTAATTTCGTCGTTGCTCGTATGTATTGCACCACATAATTTTTATTATATTATAATATAAAAATATATATTTATGTCAAGCATTTTCGTCCGGATTTCAACATTTTCTGTCTCTTTTTTATTACTCAAAATGCTAAAGTATAAAATAAAAAAAAATTAAGAGATAAAAATTAAAAATCAGCCCAAAAATGACCCATCTTTAATCTAACTTTTTTTTAAAAATAAAATAAAATAAAATCTTGTGCTCTAAGTAGCATGTCATCAAAATTTGACTCTTTATGTCAAAATAATTAATCAAATGACAAAACTTAATGTGAACTATAACTTCATGATTTCTATAACTTGCCTTAATAAATTATTATACATGGAATGTTTCTTTTCTCTAGGTTGTGCAGTATTTGATTTGGATGAATTTTTTTTAAAAAAAATAATATTTAGTGAACATTAAAAAAATGAATTATTAAAAATATGCATATAATATATGTGCTTATTCTCTTTGTCCAAACCATATTTGATTCTTAAGCACATAGTAACTACCTACATTATATTTTAATTATATATTAGGTGTGCAAGCTTATACTTATGAGTAGTGTATTTGACTATCTCATTATTTAAATATATATTACTATCTAATCTTATCAATAGTGTCCATTATTTCAATTATTCAAATTGAAAGTAAATCAATAAAAACATTTAAGATATTTGATATTATGATTTTTTCTTTATTCGTAATAACTATTTTTTTTCATCATTCAAGTATAACGATTATATTGAATTCATATTATATATCCAATACATGGAATTTTTAGAAAAATCAAACTAAACAAAATGTATTTTCGTTTAGATAATTGAACGACATCTTTTTAAATTCGAAAAAATTAAAACTGAATAATACAAAATCAAACCAAAAAATGGCATACATAACTCTACTTTTCTGTCTAAAACAAATCTTGATTAGCTGGAATATGTCTGGTAGGTTAGGCTGTTTTTTCTAAATTAATTTAAGCCACTAATTATCAGACCTAAAAACTTAATTATTTGTGTTATAACAACCATATACATATATATATACTAATAGAGATGTCTCAAAATTAAAAACAACAAGATACCAAGAAATAATAATGAGTAGATTGTTATACTATAAAGAACCCGTTTAGTAAATTCGATTAATTTAAATTTATATTAGCATATTATTAAAATTAACGTCTCACATAATTTTTTTCCAAAGAGAAAAAATAATAATGCTTATATAATTTTTGTTACCCAACCATTAGAATCGATTAGACCTACTAAACGTATATGTCTTATCAAGAACTTCCAAAAATGATTCATCTGTCCACTGAATAATTACATGTTTTTTCCATGTTTCTTATGAACTTTATGTCAAAGTGAAATAAGTCGGTTGAATATTCATGATTTGAAATCATATTGATTTAAAGTTCGAGTTTCATTGTTTATATTCTTTGAACTTTTTAAATTGTGTATTGAAATATGATTTTTTTTTAACCTATAGTTTACTCATTCGGTGAAATTATTTATGAATTGGAAAAGTTTTATTAGTTTTCACAGTTTATTTGATTTTCATGTTTATAAGAAAAAACACGATTTAAAAAAAATTAAAATTGCATGTCCAAACAGAATTTTACATCAAATCAATCTGATTACAAATCACGATCCCATATCACATATCTAAAAGAGTCTTACATTTGAAAAATTAAAATTAAAATCACGATTTGAAATTCCAAATCTTGCTTTTTGAAGAATTTGGAATTCAAACATGATCTCAAATCACATGTTCAAATGTAGATTTCAAATTATGATTCTAAATACCATGTTTAATCGCGTCTTAAGTTTCTAAACATTCATTTGTGTGATCAATACCTATATTCATAATTAATAAAGGTAAAATGGTAAACTCGCTGTGTCAACAATTATTTTCTTAATAGGTATATCATTTAAAAAGTGAACTAATTAGGAACAGAGAGAGTAATATTAATAAATATCAAAATATGTTAATAATATAGTGAAACCTGAACTGAATTCGGACTCACACCCTGAATAGCTAATTAATTTCTAGAGGTGAACCTCCCTAGATAATTTTTTTTTAAAATTTTCATAATTCGAATCCAAAATCATCAAATTAAAAATAAATGAATCCTAACGATTCCACCACAATTTATATCCAACATTTTAAACATTTCATATAATTGATTTTCAACCTACCAAATTTATGTATTTGAAGAAAGGAACATCATATTTACCCTAATTGGTGTACTTAGAAAAAAAGAAGAAAAGGAAATTGGACTAATTAATGAATATATAGTCATAATTATAAATTACCTACAAACTTTTATTGGAGGTACATTAGCCGTATGTTTTAGGGTAGAAATTAATGTTTTTCATATAGTCATATAAGTACAAAAAAATAAAAAAAATAATATTCCTAACTTAATTATCCTCTCATCTTCACAAAAAGTCCAGGCTTAAACCAATAGCATAGCCAAGTCCATTCTGCTGATGCCATCTGTTTTACAATTCAATTTTTGATCATTAATTAAAAATATATCAAGACTTTTACTTTAGCATATTAAGTTAACGTATTATAACATCTATCTAATATTTAAATTTAATTTTATATCAAAAAGATAAATATTCTTACATTATGAAGATAGAAAATTTATTTTTGAAAAATTTTCAAAAAGTACATTATAAATGTTCTTTATATCATCAATATATATTACTATAAAAGAATATCTGAAGTATCATTTATAAGTAAAATTTAAAAAATTTCAAATGTTATATATGTGTGAATTTTACTACCATCTACAACATTTTGATACTCAAATCAATTATGAGTATATATTAACTCGATGTTCATTATACAAATTTATAAAATTTAATATTCTGAAACTACTTAATTAAACCTTTTATTCTATATAATATAATAACATACAATGTAACTTCATAAGTAAAGTTTGAAGAGGTGTATAGTATACGTTAACCTTACCCTCTTGGGAGATAAAAATCGATGTTATTTTCAATCTCTCGACTCAAAGACAAGTAACAAGTATATCAAGCAATTCAAGGGGAAAAAAATACTACAAGTGAAAAAGCCACAACAAAATACTAAAAATAGCATACAAAAATCTTCTGAAAAAACATCTATAACATAATAATATTATAATTGAAGTATAAGGAATAACAAACAATAATAGAATTCGAAAAACAAACAACTAAACGAATAAGAATAACATATTCAGTGAAATTCAAAAAGAATCTAATATACGATGCACTATACAAATATTATCGCTATTTTATAAAAAGAGAAAAGTTATAATTAATTTCTGACTACTAATAAAAAAGGATAAATAAAATAGTTCACAATTACATTATTAATTTTTTATTTTATATTTCTTATATCTTCTTATTTAAGATCATGTCATCGGCGGAGATTTTATTATATTCATATAGTATAGTATAATTGTAGTAAAGTAATGACAAGACAAAATATCAATAACCAAGTTGGATATATAAATAATTATAAACAAATATGGACGGAGGCTCAACTATATTAAAGAGAGAAAGGGCCCCTTAGCAAAATAAAATAAAATAAATAAATCTAACATATGAACATGTCACCTTATGTCACATTATCATGTTTAATTGCTTGCACGTCCTTAATAAATTATATTTTTGCCAATCTGTCATTATATGACTCTTTCATATATTTTTATAATATAAAGTATTAAAACCAAAAATAACTTCATAAATTCCACTACCTTTCCCCACTTCATACCAACTCAACTCTTTCTTAGCAAACTTTTTATTTTCTCTCATTTTTTTCTTCTAATTTCTAAATGATATAAAAAAAAAAATTAGTTAATCCTCAAAAAGTTTTTATTTTCTTTCTTTTTTTCCTAAGTTATATAAGTTATTTTTGTGTTTTTTTGGTCATGGAAGATAGTTCATACAAAAATCTATTTTTTCATAAACAAGAAGATTCCACCGGAACTCCACCGGATAATGCTGCTGATTCTTGTTTTTCCGGTGATGAAGCGGCGGAAGTTAGCATGCCATCACCTAGAAAAAGGTTTGTTCATTACTTTATATACCGGTTTGTACACGCCTCGACTAATTTTCAGTAATTGAATTGTGGGGTTTTGATGTTTTTTTTTTTAAAAGAAATTTGATATGTTATTATTATTGAATTTGATAAAAAAAAATATGATAATTTTTTTTAATTTTGTAGTAGGAGAGGAGCAAAAAAGAAAGTAATTTCAGTGCCAATAATTGAAGGTGATGGATCAAGAAGTAAAGGGGAAGTTTATCCACCACAAGATTCTTGGTCTTGGAGAAAATATGGACAAAAACCAATTAAAGGATCACCTTATCCCAGGTAATTATAATTATAACTAAATTAAATTAATCTTCACTTATTGTTAAATTTTTTTCATAAAAATGAAATTTATAATTAGTGTAATAAAAAAAATTAACTAAAGAGTTTTTTTTTTGTGTGTTAATAATAATTGGTTTTTCTTTGTAGTTGCCGCCGGGGATAGTTGGTAAAGGTTTTTATACTTATCCGATAGGTTTAATGACTAAATTATTATAGACCAAAAACATTGCATTAATTAGAGTAGTAATTAATTAATATAATTAATTAATGTAGTAGTTTGAATTTTGTGTTTGCTAGTAACTACTACTTCTCACTCGCTTACTTAAACCTTGTTAATCACGCTCCTTTATGGTGATTTATGGTGATTAGTAAGTATTTGTCCGTCTCAATTTATCTGTCGTGATTTTTGAAAACGATAATTAATTTGAATTATTTGTTGTTTTAGAAGTTGAAGATAAAATTTATCTCATTTTTATCTTATACTTACTGTTTTCAAAGACTAAGTATTTTAAATTATGGGTAATGTAACGACAAATAAAATATTATAAAAGATAAAAAAAATATTCACGATAGATAATTTGAGACGGAGAATGGAATAGCCACTTTGGCAATCAAAGCCGCTAGGCATAGAGTTTGTTTTTTTTACTTGAATTATATTAATTGAATCAATTTTTCTTTTAAAAAGTATTTATGGACATTTATGCTAAGTTTCTATCAATTATTACCATTAGAAAAAAATGTCGCAAATTAAATTGTTGCTTCTAGCTTGTAGCTTGTAGGGCTAAACTTACCAAAAGTCAAATTTACTTTTTTTTAGAAAAATTAGGTATTTAACCAAATTATTAGGGGGGGAAAGGTGTTTTTGAGTAATAGCACAAATTATTTTTTAGAAGTTGAAAAAACTATATTTTGGAGCCTTAAATAACACAAATTATTGTTATAATAGTGATAAAAGTATTTTAAAATTGATTAATCAAATACAAATTAATAATTTAAGAGCTAGCACAATAACTCATTAGGATCGTGGTGAAGTGATAAGTATTTCTTTATTTTTAATCATAAGTTTCGAGTTTAAATTCTCGTGATATAAAATCATCTTTGTTAGGGAACACTTTAATTCTAATAAGAAACTATCTTTTCGACATAAATTTAAATTTACTCGAATCCCAATCGAAAAACAAACATAAAGGATGTTGCATGGTACTTGCTTCTTCGTCTTCTAGAAATGAAGCATTTATGCCATTAAATAAGGTTTTAATTTTGCATATAACATTAATATAGTTGTCTCTTATAGTAGACTCTTTCAACACATTGTTCCTCAATTTAATAACCATTTGCTTTTATTGATTTTCATAGTATGGCCACATTAATAACATTTACACATTTACACCACTAGATAAGATTTTGTGCATAGTGGCCTTTAAGATTCTCATTTTTTTTAATAGCCACTTTGAATGAACTTCTACAACCTTGATCTAACCTCGATTTCTACAATGTCCAATTAGTAATATAGCCACTTTCTTCTTCATTAATGTGGATTCCATGATTGATGGTGAATGCACAAACACTCATTGTTTTCAAACTTAGACTTTACTACTTAGTTCTATTTATTTTTAAATGTAGTTAAAAATATGTCCGAAATTATACTCCCTTCGTTCTATTTATGTGAGATAGTTTAACTTGGTACGGAGTTTAATAAAGAAAGAAAGACTTTTAAAATTTATGGTCCAAAATGAATAATAGAAATTTATGTGTCTGTAAATCATTTCATCAAAGGTAAAATAGACATTTTATTGTTAAATTATCACTTTATATATAATTATGTCATTTTTTTGGGATCGACTGAAAAATGAAAGTAAGTCACGTAAATTGGGACAGAGGGAGTACAATTTTTTCAAGAAATAACAGTAAATATTATGGATAAGGAAAGATGAAATAGGCAAAGAGATTACGAAATAAAGAATCGTGTAATCATATTAAAAAAAAACTTTTAAACATGGCGCGAATTATTGACAGTTTTAAAGACAATCCTTTACTTGATTTACTAAATATAAAATACACTGTCAAATCATACAACATGAATGAGTGAATACACTCCTAAATGCTCGTCTAGTTTAGGAATGTTTTCAGCTCTTCTTTCGATTTTTTATTACTTGTCTCGTGCTATTATAAGAGTTTATTACCACACATTATATCATGCTGTGAATCGAGGTATATCTACGTTTAGTTAGTCAACTAGAAAAATAATTTTGTAAGGCGGTTAATAGTTCAAATACGAAATTAATAATCTATGTTAAATTCATGATTATCTTCGATTTTTATATCTAAAGAAATCAAACTCTTGTTAAATAAGTCATAGTCAATCGACTGAGTTACTACGATTCCGCTAAAATATTATAACATAAAGTTTTGGTGGGCTATGAGTTAGTAGTATTTACTTGTATTTTTTAAAATTTTAACATGTGTTTCATGTGTAGGGGATATTATCGATGCAGTAGCTCCAAAGGCTGTCCCGCCAGAAAACAAGTCGAGCGTAGCCGCCTGGACCCCACCATGCTTCTCATTACCTATTGCTCCGAACACAATCACCAAATCCCGGCCGCCGCCGCCGCCAAACACCACCATCAGAACCACCCTACTACCACCACCAGTTCACCCACTACCTCTACCGGCACCGCCGGAGATAATAATGCAACGGCGGCTGTAGCCACGGACTCTACCGTAGTAGACAAATCATCTCCCGAAGAACCAGATCTATTTGCTTATCAACATGATAATGGATTTTCAGAGCTCGCCGGTGAGTTAGGTTGGTTTTCCGATATGGGAACAACAACTACGTTTATGGAGAGTACGTCGTCGTCCATGGCGGGATCCACGTGGAACGACAGTGACGTGGCGTTAATGTTGCCGATTCGGGAGGAGGATCAGTCGTTGTACGGTGATCTCGGTGAATTGCCGGAATGTTCAGTTGTTTTCCGGCGGTACAGTGTGGAAACTCCCTGCTGCGGAGGTACAGGATAACAAATCATTTGTCAATTTTTCACTGAAATTGCCATACGAATTTTTATTATTTTTTAATTATCTTCCTCACTTTTGGTTCCACGTTCTTCGTGACCCTTTTTTTAATTTTATTTTTATGTAAAGATCTGGTAGATTAAAAAAAAAAAAAGAAATATACTTTGATTTGATTTTTACTTGAAGCCATTGAGCTTTTGTAATTTTTACAATAAATTATAGTCTAAATTTGAAGATTATAAATTTAAAATTTTGGTTATTTTAGTTAAAATTATCGAATCATAATAAAAAAGCTAAAATCACTCTCTATTAACATTGTAATTTTTACAATAAAATTATAGTCTAAATTTTAAATTTGAAGATTATAAATTTAAAATTTTCGTTATTTTAGTCAAAATTGTGGAATCATAATAAAAAAGCTAAGATCACTCTCTATTCACATTTCGGAGGCCTACTTATTGCTTTACAAAGATATTTGGTTCCCTTTTTTGACTTATTGGACTATTTTCATTTTTTCTGTTTGATAAAAACAAATATTTTTTTTTAAAAAAATAATTATATTCAACATATGACAATATATGACAAACAAGTGTAATACGTAATTGCGGCTATAATTTCTATCAGAACCTTTTATTTATTTCTATCACAAACAATTTTTTATTTTTCGAATGAATGCTATGTGGTTTAAGTGGACGCTTCAATTCTTAATAGAAGTGTTCCGAATATCAATTTTAAAAAAATGAAAATACACATCAATTTCAAGTAGAAAATATTTGAGATTTTACGACTTACTAGAACGAATCAGCTAAATGAAATGTGACATATTTTATCCTATTTGAATAAACTTGGGTTACACCTCAATTATTTCACCAATTTATAACGCACCTCAACCATTTCACCAAACGTAACCTATCTTCTACTAACACAACTACGAATAACTATATCGACCACCAAACATAAGCTACTTCCACTAACACAGCTACCGAATAACTCTATCAACCAAAAGCTTTGAGATATATAACAGAAATCATCTACTAATATTTTTATCTCCATCCACTTAATCAACTCTGGGCACACCTTGCCATTTTCTACTTTGATTTATCAAACTACACAAAATATGTTGCACTTGCAGATTATCAAATTTTGATCTTGCACATATCATGAACAACAAACATTGCTACTCAGCTCAGGAAATACACTTTTAGAAGGGGAAAAATAATTAAGACGTAAATTCGACACAAAAAGGAAGATATTCGGTAACAGGTTATTGCAAAGATATCTCCAGTTTTTCAAGCCATCAACCAGAAAACATAAAACTAAGACCTTGTTTAGACATTCTGTAATTAGAAACTAGCAGTACCTGATCCTCCTTCGGAATTTTTCATGAGAACGCTGCTTCGCGTATTCTCATGACTATAGAATAAATCTTATATCCCACAAGCGCGATACTCAAAGTGAGAGAAAACAGGAGAGGAAATCATTGATTTAATGACAATTTACAACTGATATATAAAGCTTGAGCTATTGTCTTACGTGAGCCCTAGCTCGAACAGCACCCGAACTTTTTCCAAGCAGATCCTTCATCTTTGATGTTAATCGTCTGTCCTTTAGGTGGTGCGGTTGAAGTAGCACCTTCGTCCCCTGCCTCGACTGCTTTCTTACTGACAATCCGGTATATCTGCGTGAGAGCTTCAGTAAACGCATTTTCAACGTTGGTTGCTTCTAATGCAGAAGTTTCCATGAAGTATAGGGCTTCCCTCTCTGCCAAAGATTTAGCCTCTTCAGTTGAAACAGCCACGAGATGTCGGAGATCTGATTTGTTGCCTAGGAGCATGACTACAATGTTAGGGTCAGTATGGTCTCTCAATTCCTTCAACCACCTGTTGACGTTTTCAAAGGTAACATGTCGAGTAACATCATATACGAGCAAAGCACCGACAGCTCCCCGATAATAAGCACTCGTAATGGCACGATACCTGGTATGAAGAAGAAAAACTGAAGCAATAGTACAACAACTTAAAGGAACAAGGATGCATCCCAATACATTCCCTTTCTATACAACAGTAACAATAAGTTGCATATAACACCATTCACCATCAGCACAGATCGTCAATAATGTGGGGGAAGGAGGGAGGGAGGCAACACCAAGAGGGAAGAAAACAAACAAAAACTAGTAGTAAACGAAAAATCTGTATATGCAACTGAGTTTGAATATAATGAATATTAAATTTACTGATTTAAGAAAAATAATGAACACTGTAGTTTACCAGTAATACGTGACCCATTTTATTCACAAAGTTAACTTTCTTTAATTCTATTTTCTTTGGTTTCCTGCCCAGTGTTTTGATACACGCATTGGAGCCCAACAAATCTGGAGTCACGCATAGCAGGGCCTATAGGAGAATTGAAAAAAAACAATAGGACAAGAAACCATAAGACCAAAAAAAGCCCAGAAGGATGAGGGCTACTCCATCTTTCTTTTGTTGCTATCTTTAAGCTCTAAGTAGGAAACTGAGGTTACTGTGGATAAATATAGTAGACATAAAAAAGCACCTTGAGTGGAATAGTTAGAGAAGAAAATAACTTTTTTCTCCTCACAAGAGATGAGAATGCTCAGCAATTACCTCTTATTTGCCAATGTAATTCATCTCAGAAAAGGGTTTTGCATGCAAACAACAATAGGGGATACAACAGAATGATGGCTTTGTAATAAGAAGGAAGTAAGATTAATATTTCGTCCAGAGTGGATCACGTCCTTGGCATTGAGAAGCGTACAAGATGTTATTTACAAACTAAAAGGTGGTGAACCAGAGGCTGAACTGTGCCAACAGAAACACTGGCAGAACCAATACGCATAGCTTCGCATATTCTCAAGAAATGATTAGGATAAAGGCCACTTACAAACTTAAGCATCATATCAGAAAGATATGCAAGGGTGTTCAAGCAGGGACAGCTGTTATGTTCCTCTTTATTCAGTCCTCACGTTTTTATCATGCCAGCTACACATGTTTCAATCACCCCATCATTAAAACTGCACTGTGTTTCCACCCAAAAATTATTATTTGTTGCAAGTAACATGAGTATAGAACATTTCAAGGACAACCGTGACGCGATACCATTGCTCGTGGCATTTGATCCACACTTATGATTCATAAGCCTAGTAACCAATAATGTAACCCATATCCTCAGTTTTTTTAGTTCCCCAAATTTCTCCCTACACTGAAATCCTCACTTTTTTTGGTTCGCCAAATTCTTTCATGTTCACTACTTTTTGGAGAAATGATTAATCTGAGATTCTTTTTTGCCCATACCAAATATCTACTATACTAACATACTACAATAGAAGTTATGAAAAGCCGGGGTAGTGTCAATGAAATAGGTTAAAACCATGGGATTTCTGGGATCAAGTCCTAGCATAGGCAAAAAATGTAGGGTGACATCTTCCCATTTGTCTAAGCTTTGATAGACAGTTACCGGATAACTATACTGGTGGATTTAGAACGTAACAGGTGGCTCAAAATGGCCTGAAAACCACCTTTACTAAAAAATCCTACAGAAGTTCGAATGTTACCTTAAGTTGTATCTCAATTCTTTTTGTCAGTACTTTAAGTTGTATCACATACAAATATGACTTCCAATTATTTATTTATCCGTGACCCGCTGCCCTTTGGACCAATCACAACCTTTTAAACTCGGTGGATAATGGGTCCACCCCTCTACCCTTCCCCACTTAAATACCAGGCTTCGCTTTGCATGGTGTGGACTTGAACCTGCGACCTAAGTCACAAATCCTCCACCTTTTGCCACTCGAGCTAGGCCTTGGGGGCATCTTGGTTTAGTTTATGCCTAATCCAAAGATTTATTATTCCCTATGATGTGCATACGTATCTTGTATGTGTACTTATAGACTTTTCGCTAATTTTGAGTGTATCTGAAGAATCTACATGAAGTAACCATGCCCACATCACAATCACTCAAACACGTATATTGATGATAGTGATTAATGAAGAATCCATGTAAAACATCTATATTTCAAAATGACAGTTTAGTTTGGACCTAAGTATGTAGTTTGAATTTTCGCATACACTTCTCTACTCCTTTTTATTAACGTGTTTTGTATGTCTTATAATCATCAAAAATCTACTCAATGAAATCAAAAAGGAGAAACTCATACTATCCGGTAGAATAACAATATCAAGTGTAGCACAGACTGTTGACAAAGGATATTCCTTCCAATTTTCATACATTAAACAAGGAAGTATGTTCTTTAAGTATAGCATCTACTACAAAACCAAAAATCAATGACATAAAAAAAAAAACTAATCAAAATCATATGCTATAAATGTAGAAACTACATAAGAAAATACAATTAATTCATATTTTCAACAAGTATTTGCAAGAATTACAACCAAACAGAAAAACTATCTTATTCCGCAAAGAGTAATTGTCCCATCTAGAAATGGAGTATATTTTACATTGGTCGTCAGTTCAGTAAAACTATTTCCTTTCAGAGGAAGCATTTGCTAGCGAAAAACATTCCATTCTAGTCTACACATCAACCATGCCTGTAAAAGATTATCAATTCCTTTTTCACGTATAACACCAAGTTGTCTTCTTTGATTTCCTAGATTGGCAAAACAAAAGCTAAGAAATCACAGTAAAACGCCTAACATCAAAGGTGCAGTGAAGTGGATGGGATACCATACCTGTAACTAAAGGTCATAGGTTCGAGCCCCGGAAGGGAAACCCCTAGGTAGGGAGTGTTTCCCCATTTAATGGTCCTATGCAACACGAATCTAAACTAGTCGCGGGATGAGTATCAGATATCAGATGGTTACACCCAAAAGAAAAAAAGCTAGAAACCAGTCAAACAATAAAATAGCTAAGGATTTCAAAAATTATGAGGAAATATTGAGTTACTTTGGTCATTTATTTTTCATATTAGAAAAAACATACCCTGCCAATGTACTCGTGTGGGAACTGAATAAGTTCAAATAATCTTAAAACAACAAATTTGGATACTACAATTTCTATAACTAGCTTTCAGATTGACATCACAATAGCATCTAAACAACTAGGAGCACACAGCCTGCACAAATGTTGAATTGTGTGATCATCTCATCTAAAAGTCCATTGGGGCAACACACTTTGATTTACTTCATTACGTCTTCAAAATGCTCTCACGATATTCTTTTTCATGAACCAAACACAAAAAAATGTTCTTCTTTTTTTATATATATAATTGGTTGCAGTAAGCACTCCATGTCCCTCGAATTTCAATTAGGAACACAGATACCACACCCAAAGACAAGAAATCCCAATCAAGCAACAACAGCACATCTAGACACTCTTAGAAAATACCAATAAACACAACATCATTTGAAGAACCTTACCAAAAATAAGATTAAACCAACAAACCCACAAGCACTTCTCACTCATCTAAATCCCAAACACACAAAAAACAACCACTTAATACTACTCTTATATGTGGTTAGTTGAGCCAAGGATCCTTCAGAAACTGCCTCTCTACCTTCACAAGGTAGGGGTTTAAGGCTGCATACACACTACCCTCCATAGACCCCACTTGCGGGACTACAATCAGTATGTTGTTGTTACTGTTAATACCACTCTTGAATAAGCAACCAATCAACAGATGCAAGCTCAAGCAGTGTTACAGCAAGTTCCACTAAGAATATGCAATTAATCAACAAAAACACTAAAACTCAAGCCACATACCATAAACAAGCAATTCTCACTTGCCTAAATCCCAAACACATAAATATAACTACTTAATACTACCCTTATATACGTTTACTTGAGCCAATGGTCCTTCGGAACCCGCCTTCCTCGTCCCTACCTTCGCAAGGTTGGGGGGGGGGGTAAAGTTGCATATACACTACCCTTCTCAGACCCCCACTTGTAGGACTACACTCAGTATGTTGTTATTACCATTAACACTACTCTTCAACCCCACACAACTTCAAAATAAACAGATGCAAACTCAATCACTAGTAAAAAGACTGTTACACCAAGACTATGCAACCAATCAACAAAAAACACTAAAACTCAAGCCATAAACCAAAAACAAGAAAACCCCAGATATAGAAACACAAAAAACTAAGATACTGAGTGAATATCACCAATACAAAACAAAAAAAAAAGTTAAAAGATTTAACCTTTACCTTTCTTGACCAGCAGTATCCCAAATCTGAGCTTTAATAACTTTACCATCAATATTAAGACTTTTGGTTGCAAATTCAACCCCAATAGTTGATTTAGACTCCAAATTGAATTCATTTTTGGTGAACCTGGAAAGCAGATTAGATTTACCCACACCTGAATCACCTATCAACACAAGCTTGAAAAGGTAATCATACTCATCATCACCTCTATAACCTGCCATCTTCAAAACTATATCTTCTTTTGCTCTGTAATTTCACTTCTTGATTGACCAAAAAGTAAAAGTTCACTGAAAAGATTCAATTTTGAAGAAGAAAAAAATAAATTCTTGAAGGCGGAGAAATGGGGTGAGGACTCTGTCTATATTCTAGGAACAGCTCGAAATAGCAAATTCATAAAAAGGAAATGACGAAACTACCCTTTTAGGTTCTATGATTTAATTTTATATTTTAAAATTTAAGTTCGTGACAGCTTGTCTGATATATAAAAAAAATAAAAGTAATTACATATTAATAATTTGAATGAAAATCGTTAATTAAAAATGATAGAATATTTTATCAATCAATAATAATTTTGTTAATATATAATACTTTTGAAGAAAAAAATATTTCAGAATGAAAAAAAAGGAATTGAAGTATGAGGAAAGTTTTTTTTTTTTTGGTCCAAAACTTTTGGAAAGTTAATTAAAGTGACAAATTTGAGTGGTCAATATAAACTCCACAATTATTGATAATAATATTATTACCTTAAAAAGGAAAAGTATGCCATATAAGAATATTATCAATCATAAAGAATTTGTTATATTTAAGTAATTTAATAAAAATAAATATATAATAAATTGACCTTGGCTTTGCTTCAATGTTTAATGTTTAATGTAAATATTGTATTTAAATTAATGAAAAATTGAGTTTTTTAAAGTTTAAGTCACAACCTTCAAAAGGGCAAGGATAAATTAGGAAGAACAAAAAAATTGATTAATAATTAATGTTGAAACTTTAGTTTAGGCGTATAATTAGAACCACACAAATCAATAAGTGGGATGTTTTATTAGGCATGTGGGTGGGTCATTATTCAAGCTAAGAGCATAACTAAATTTATAATTGTTTACAAATTCCTAGTTGTCTAAAATAATTGGTAGAGAGTGTATTCTAATTGAAAAAAATTATAATTTAAATGAAAATTTTAGTTTATTCGATGTCTGTCATCTTTTTCTTTCTCATTCCTTCGTTAGTTTAGTTGTGATTATTATAGACGAAGAAAATAATTTTTCTAAAATTGAAAATGTTGGGATAGGTTGTGACTTATAAATAGAAAAATAAGGTGTTAGCATACTAACGTGACATGACGGTCGTTTACTTTATCTAACTTGATGTGTGCTTCTTCTAGTCATATAAAATCATATATGTTTGATGTAAATATAATTTTTAGATACTCTTTAGGTTAGCTTCTTGTTTTGATAAGAAAATAACACTTATCTAAATTACGCTAAAAAATTATTTCATAAAATGAGGATTGTTCAAAATCGGGTAAAGAGATTATTTGTAACTAACGAGACAATTTAGAATCTTGACATCCTTACCATATATGAGTAAGTTTGTCAATTAAAACATGAATAATATAATATGAGGATCAAAGATTAAGTAAATTAAGAATTGAGACAAATATGATTCTCATATCATAATTAAAAATATATGTTTGATATAACTCAATTTAAAATTTGGAACATGTATAAAATTATTCGAGACAATATAAAAATAAAAGCTAACAAACGACTCAAACACATTCACACCACATCAATATTCAATTGGTATATCTACACATTTATTGGGATTTAAATATCGTGAAAATATTATATTAAATATGGATCAATTTGTTGAATTATTTTGCCAGTTGTATATTTTCCTATAATTGATACTCGATATTAACTGTAATACTGCTTCTAGTTTTTTTTTTTTTTTTAAATTAAAATTGTTATAGCCACTTCATCTGAACCATAAATATTTTTAGCCAATAATGCAACCATTTTATAACATAATTATTTTTAACGCCCATCGACAATTTAATAAGCAGAAATATTATAATATAGACATCATATTCTAGGACATTAAAGGGTTATTACGTAGCTGATTAGAGTTATGTAAATATTAGTAATATATGAATTAGTTTTTAGTAGTTGTAAGTGGATTTATATTATTTTAAGTAGAAATAATACAAAAAATTCCTCATAAGTCATAACTTATTCATGTATTAGTTAACCGGGTTTTTAAGTCAACTAAATTTCATATTAATTTATACGTAAATAACTTATTTTGTGTCTACCTATCAAACTTTCATATAAATTATACAAATAAAATACATGAATAACTTAAATCTTATCCAGTTGCCAAACGACATCACTTCATTATTTGGTTATAATGAATTGAGTTTTTGCTTATTTACAACCTTTAATTTCATTTAATTAAAGACATATTAAAGCACAACTTTAACTTTTAAATACTATTTTGCGATATATATTTTGTAGAAAATTAGAACTATATCTATGTTCAAACGCGTACCAATCAAAGGTGGACCAACATAGTATTAAGGGTTCATTCGAACCTCTCGAGGAAAATATTATCATTTATATATAGTTAAAATTATTTTTTAGGTATATATTAAGAATTCAATTCCCTTCAACTAGTTCGTATATTTACTTCTTCAAATTTTGAATTCCCTTATTTAAAATCCCTAATTCCGCCACGGATACCAATAATGCATTTGCTTGGCCTTTCTCTTTATTTTGGTTGCTTGCATGGTTGAATTTTGTCAATCAATCACATCCTCTTTATTATCCAAAAAGGTCAAAATTATTGATAACTTGCTTTCATTCACGATAAAGAAAAAAAAAAGCATAGTATTTTGTTTGTATGTTACTTTAGCATATAAACTAAAAATTAAAGCTAAGAACAATAAGAATACACTCAAAAAAAAATGCTAAAGAGGATTTACGCAAAGTTTAAGGATCAAATAACCTAATTATATGACATTGTCTTTTTCTAGTTTTGTTAACATTTTTCATTTTACTCCTATAAAGTAGATATGAATATATGATATATCGTTAGCCTGTTGAAGACGTGATTTTAAATATGCAAACATATAATAAGGTCAAAGATTAAGGTAAATAGTTAATAGAAAATTGAGTATTTTTTCTCTTTTTTGTGTTAAATCACATTGATAAATTATTGTTATAGTACGTTATGTAAAAATAACATAATTATGTTTAATATCGATAACTTCTAAAATAAATCTTTTTATGTAACTCTCTCTATCCTAGAATAATCATCTATATTTCGATTCACCACAACCAGTTAACTTTTAAAAATTTAATTAAATTGACTATCGAAAAATAAAACTGCTATATACGTGTACACACATTAATTTATTCATGAATAATATCATAAAAGATTCACAACCAGCCACTAGCAGCTGCCATGTGTTGGGGTCTGTGCTGGCAAAACAACAAGCACCCATATAAGCACTCACCATAAAGTATCCATCATAGTCTAATATATATATATATATATATATATATATATATATGTTTTTTTTCATATAATAATCGTATTGTTCGTATCATCTTTCGCGTATCTTAATTAATTTAATAATATAAATAGTTATTATTATTTTATCAATAATATTAACACGTATTATGTAATTTGTATTATTAATAGTCTTCAATGTTTTCGTTGTTCATTTTATAATGCTATGTTTAATTTATGTGGTTGGTCTATACGTGTGTAAATTTCCTCCTTGCTTTCGATGTTGAAAGAGCAAGTGGAATAAACGAAAGGAGCGGAATGAAAAGATAAAAACTGAGGCTGCCTATTAAATTCTTGATAGATATCAAAACTATAACAGACGAAAAGAATATAATTTCATCTATGATATATCTTTTTCGTTTCAATTTATGTGATATTTTTGTTTCAATTTAATTTTTTTAGAATATTTTCTTTTTATATCTAGTTTCGATTCAACATTAATTTTTTTTATTTTATTTTAATGATTTAATTTATATCCACATTAATATTCATAAACTATTTTAGACCACCATAAAAAATAATTTTTCATTATTAAACGGTATACCCGATCAAACACTATAATATAATTCCTATTGAAAGAAGGAAATTTTATTTGCATTTCTTATTTTTTAAGTCCTAATTACTTATTTGGAGTAGCATTATTCGACCTGTAATTATTAATTAGACAATTAAATAAATTATAAAAAATAAAACTTAATTTAGAGTTGAACTAATTGAGTTACTATCCAACTAATTTCAACCCAAATTTACCTATTATATTTTAATTCATTAATTTTAACTTATTTAAATTTAATTAAAACTATTCATTAAACATATATATATATATATATATAATTTTTTTTAAAAAGATGATAAAAAAAGAAAAGATATTCAATAATTTCAGTATTTCATTTGGACGTACAAAATTAGTACTATTATTCACCAATTGCACGTTGAGACTTGAATGACATCATTAAAATTCAATAATTATATGTTACAGCATCCCTTTAAAGAAGTGGTTGTCAATAAAAAATAATTTAATTTTTTTTTTAATTAGAAATTTCAAGTTTAAATATTTAGAAACAAATTTTATAAAAATAAAAAATCAAATATAATCACACCACAATAATAGTACTTAAAAGTGAAATTTTATTCATCTTTAATCAGAGAGCTCAAGTTTAAATTCTTAAAAATAGATCGTGTAATATGAAAATTTGAATATAATCAAACCATAATTTGAGTAATAAACATCGAATGAGAGATAAAAAAGACTTTATTAATTTTCTTAGTGTTAGAATTGTTATAATTTTCTTTACTTTTTCACTTTTACTAAAAACATATAATTTTAAACTTGAGCATTTTGGACAACATCAATCACATTCAACAAAGATTTTGTTACTCCCATTATCTCTTAAACAATTTTGGGTGAGTTGTCAATTTTTAACATGTATAGAACACATAATATTTTATAATTTATATTTTTTTAGATTTAGTACACAAATGTAAGGTCCTCAATATTTAGGCTGTCCAAATATTAATATTTTTATTAAGTGGTCGGATACACATAAATATCCAATTCAATCAAGTAAGCCTATCTCATAATTGTTGTATTATTTCTAGGATAATAATTTTGGAATTAATAATCCTAGGTATAAACTCTAAAACAACACAATTTCCCTTCTCCTAAAATCATAATTAAATTGAAAAAAAAATTATTTATCCTACGTACTTTGTATAGTTTAAACCAAATAAACATTTTATATTAGACTCTATATATTCCATGCATTCACTAAATAATTTCGTAATTATTAATTTCAATATTACAATTCATTATTATTAATAGTAATATAACCTAAAAATGGTATGATTACAAGGATTGGCGGTTATCCCTATATAATCGGCACTAAATTTGTCTATATTTAATTATGAATATAAGCTAAAACCATTAAAAAAAAAAAATTGCACAAAAATTTGCAATAATTTTCTTATATTAAAGGTGACATTATCTATCTTAATTAAAATCGCGAGATAATTTTAACTAGTTTTGAGTCAAATAACTTTTAGATAAATTTTATTTACGCAAGTCTTGAAGGATAAAAAATGACAATGTAATACACTAGCCTTTCTCCATATGAAGGATCTAAGGAACGACTAGATCACAAATATCTATTATATGCAACTTCATCCCACGGTTTCACAAATTTCTGATTAAAAAATAAATTTTTTATATTTCAGTCGATAAAAGATAACATATCTGAATTAACTCAGACATTATCTATTAATGGAGAATAACTAATCTTAAATCGGCTCGAACACTACCCTCATTTTAAAAAAAAAGTCAATTTACTCAATTATTTTTGTAACTTTTGTTCTTTTTTCATTACCCCCTCCCCTTTATAGCCCCTTTCGGTTGCCTTAGATTCAAAAAAAAAAATAAAATAACAATCCAAAAATTGATTATTTTTAAAATACAAAATATACTTTCACGTATGCATTGCACGTTTTTATTTATTTATTTTTTATTTTTTATTTTTTTTAGGTCAGAGTCAAGAAAAGAATCTTTTTTTTTTTCTTGTAAGATCAGCTATAACTACTCAATTTGTATGTAAAAAATAAATAAAATATTTTTTTTTTTTAAAATTTTCTCTGGATATTCATAATCCAGCAACTTTCTTTGTACCCATTGGAGATCACCTTTTTTTTTTCTTTCACATATATAGAGAGCAAATCCCAAATCTTTGTTGTTTGTATGCTTTATCAAACCCTAAAATCCACCCCCTTCAACTCTAAAGATCGAGTCTTTCACTGAAAAAGATCCAAGATTTGCTGCTTTTTGAATCCTAGAGGTAAAATCTGGCAACCCCATGTTGTTTTTGTATATTTTATATGATTTTGAAACTTGAACTTTTGAGATTCTTGATTTACTTTGAGTGTTTAGTTTCATTTCGGTATGATTGAGATCATTTCTGTATGTTGTTACTTAAATGGGTTTCTGTTTGATTAAGAAAATCAGCTTTTGTTCGCCCCTTTTGTTGTGTGATTTGGTTTTTAGGTTCTATGGGATGATATTGATGTTCTTGAGTTAGTGTTTGTTTGTTAAACTTGAAATGTTTGGTGTAATTGCAGAAAGTTGAAATTCCCAAATTAGAGGAAGTCAAGAATCTTTGTTAGAATGATGTCTAGATCGTATACAAATCTTTTGGATTTGGCATCTGGGAATTTTCCTGTAATGGGAAGAGAGAGAGATAGGCGACGGATGTCGCGGGTAATGACAGTGCCTGGGAGTATATGTGAACTCGATGATGACCAGGCTGTTAGTGTTTCTTCTGATAATCAATCTTCACTTGCCGGTGATCGGATGATTGTTGTGGCGAATCAGTTGCCATTGAAAGCGAAAAGGAGACCGGATAATAAGGGCTGGAGTTTTAGTTGGAATGAGGATTCTTTGCTTTTGAGACTTAAGGATGGTTTACCTGAAGATATGGAAGTATTGTTTGTTGGGTCTTTATCTGTTGATGTTGATCCAATTGAACAGGATGATGTTTCTAGCTATCTTTTGGATAAATTCAGATGTGTGCCGACGTTTCTTCCACCTAATATTGTGGAAAAATACTATGAGGGATTCTGCAAGAGGCATTTGTGGCCACTTTTTCACTACATGTTGCCATTTTCACCTGACCATGGAGGCCGCTTTGATCGTTCTATGTGGGAAGCATATGTTTCTGCCAACAAGATGTTTTCACAGAAAGTTGTTGAGGTGCTTAATCCTGAGGATGATTTTGTTTGGATTCATGATTATCATTTAATGGTGTTGCCCACGTTCTTGAGAAGGCGGTTCAATCGATTGAGAATTGGGTTTTTCCTTCACAGTCCATTTCCTTCATCTGAGATTTACAGGACACTTCCTGTTAGAGAGGAAATACTCAAGGCTCTTCTATGTTCTGACCTTGTTGGATTCCACACTTTCGACTATGCTCGACATTTCCTTTCGTGTTGCAGTCGAATGCTGGGTTTAGAGTACCAGTCTAAAAGAGGTTATATAGGATTGGAATATTATGGAAGGACAGTAGGTATCAAAATTATGCCCGTAGGGATACACATGGGTCACATTGAGTCTATGAAGAAAATTGCAGATAAAGAGCTGAAGTTAAAGGAGCTCAAACAACAATTTGAAGGAAAAACTGTTCTGCTTGGAGTTGATGACTTGGATATTTTCAAAGGTATAAACTTAAAGCTTCTAGCGATGGAGCACATGCTCAAACAGCACCCCAGTTGGCAAGGGCAGGCTGTGCTTGTTCAGATTGCCAATCCTATGAGGGGTAAAGGAATAGATTTAGAGGAAATACAGGCTGAGATACAGGAAAGCTGCAAGAGGATTAATAAGCAATTTGGCAAGCCTGGATATGAACCTGTAGTTTATATTGATAGGTCTGTGTCAAGTAGCGAGCGCATGGCTTATTATAGTGTTGCTGAATGTGTTGTTGTCACAGCTGTTAGGGATGGGATGAACCTGACTCCATATGAATACATCGTCTGTCGACAGGGTGTATCGGGTGCAGAAACAGATTCAGGTGTAGGTGGACCTGACAAGAGCATGCTAGTTGTGTCAGAATTCATTGGGTGTTCTCCTTCCTTAAGTGGGGCGATCCGTATTAATCCATGGAATGTTGAGGCAACTGCTGAGGCAATGAATGAGGCTGTATCAATGGCTGAACAAGAGAAACAGCTACGGCATGAGAAGCATTACCGTTATGTCAGCACCCACGATGTTGCTTATTGGTCGAAAAGTTTCTTGCAAGATATGGAGAGAACTTGTGCTGATCACTTTAGGAAAAGATGCTATGGCATTGGTTTAGGCTTTGGGTTTAGAGTTGTTTCCCTAGATCCCAACTTCAGGAAGCTGTCAATTGATGATATTGTGAATGCTTATATCAAGTCTAAGAGCAGGGCCATATTCCTGGACTATGATGGAACTGTGATGCCGCAGAATTCTATCATTAAGTCTCCTAGTGCTAATGTTATCTCCATCCTGAATAAACTTTCTGGTGATCCAAACAACACAGTCTTCATTGTTAGTGGAAGAGGGAGGGAAAGCCTAACCAAGTGGTTTTCTCCTTGTAGAAAACTAGGACTTGCAGCAGAACATGGCTACTTTTTGAGGTCTGTTTCTTCTAATTTCCCTATACAATGTCGATTGATATCAATTTTTCCTGCATTCTGGTGTCTAAATGACTAGTGCTTTTTTTGGTTACGTTATCCAAAATATCAATCATTCTAGATATTGACTATTCCTGCTTCCTGTATCTACTTTTTTTGGTTTCTACAAGTCTAGTGTTCTGGTAAAGCAACACTCACTCGGTTTTAGAGCTGATACCATTATCAAAAAAAAAAGGGAGTTTTCTTTCAAATGAAGCAAAAGTGATATCGGTTATTTTCATCTCATCATTTTAGGATGCCTCAAACATTTGATATAGCTATTAGAATTATCTTTAGTATTCTATGCAGCTTTTACATCTTTCAGTACTTCCAAATTCCAATTAGTTTATTAATCCAATCATCCCAGTGCCTTCTCAAATCTCTATTGTGCAAGAATTAGTGTTTGTTGTTTGCCAGGTCAATCTTTCTCTTTTGTGTTTGCTAATTTTTAGTCTGACAATGCAGATGGGAACTAGAACAGAAATGGGAAGTATGCAGTCAGACCTCTGATTTTGGTTGGATGCAACTTGCTGAACCCGTGATGCAATCCTATACAGATGCTACAGATGGTTCTTGCATAGAAAGAAAGGAAAGTGCTATAGTGTGGCAGTATCGTGATGCAGATTCTGGATTTGGGTTTTCTCAGGCAAAGGAGATGCTTGATCATCTGGAGAGTGTTTTAGCGAATGAACCAGTTGCCGTGAAAAGCGGTCAGCACATTGTGGAAGTAAAGCCTCAGGCACGTATTACTTATCCCAATTTCCATATGAGTTCATTCATATTTGTTGCTTGTATTCCAAGATTTACACTTCAGAAATGTTACCTAGCGTCCTTAGTAAATGACCCCTTCTCGTATTGATGAGTCTCCTCTCCCAAAAACAGTGTTTGGTTTCCACTCCCCTGTAATCTGGATAAAACTCTTTTATTAGCTATCGGTGTTTAGATGAGAAATATGATCATGTTTACCGTAGAACCTTATACATCCTTTGTTTCCTGTATATGACAATTGTGCTGATCTCCACATTAAGGGTGTGTTTGGTTAGGAGGTTTCCAGCTTTTTCCATGTTTGGTTGGTCATGATATTTTGGAAAGCATTTTCTCTGGTAAACAAGTTCATTGTCTCCTTCCCACCCACCTAGCTGCTAACCCCCATCCTTGACAATCTCACTACTCGTCCCTGCCACTTCACCTTCCCACCCCATCCCACCCTCAAAGTGTTTTGCTTGATTACATATAAATGTTCTTGTGATCATATGTTTTGTTTACTTACCTAACACTAGGAAATAAGTAAGAAAATGTTTTCCTAATACCAAACACGCCCTAAGTATGGCAGTTGCTTTATGGGTCACTTGTTGGTTATATTGCTTATAAGGATGGTGTATATTCTTTTTTCGTAAGTGCGGAGGGTAATGCTTTCAAGCTTGCATCAATCTCCATTAGCTATCCCTTTATGTAATTCAGTATTATCATCCTCCATATTAAATGCATAGTTTATGTTTAGTCCAACAACATACCCTGTGTAATCCCACAATAATACTAATACTAATACTAATGCTACTCAAAGGAAAAACAGAATGCAAGGCTACCTACTATAGTCTTGTACCCTAATTCTCGACCTCTACACCCTCCTATCTAGGGTCATGTCCATGACCCTTGGTGTGAGCTGAAGACTTGCCATGTCCTGCCTAAACTCCTCTCCCCAATACTTCTTCGGCCTACCTTACTCTACTTCTCCTCTAGTCGTAACATCAGCCTCTCATACATCCTTACTAGTGTGTCTTGTGGAACTCCTCTTGACATACTCTTAGCCATTTCAGCCTTGCCTTCGCATCTTGTCCGACATGGAGGCCACTCCCACTTTTTTCCAAATATCTTCATTTTGACCATATCTCTCTTAAGTAAGCCCACTTACCCATCCATCTCAACATCCTCATCTCCACAATTTTCATCTTCTGCACATGGGAATTCTTGACTAGCCAACAACACTCCGCCCCATACAACAATGTTTTAACTTACTTTCAACTTTTGGTGTCACCTTATCACAAAACACACCAGATGCTAGCCGTTCATTTCAACTACCACCTATAATGCTATCTGCGACATTCTCATCAATCTCCCCATTATCTTGGATAATATCCCCAACTCCCAAGGTACTTGAAACTCCCTCTCATGGAGATGGCTTGAGAATCCAACCTCGCTTCCACATTACCTTTGCGTGTCACAACACTGAATTTGCACTCCACGTACTTTGCCTTATTTATACTCAATCCAAAACCTTTAGACTCCATGATCTGTCTCCAGACCTCTAGCCTGTCGTTAACTCCCCGTCTTGTCAACAAGTACTATGTCATCTCCAAATAACATGCACCAAAGCACCTCCCTTTGTATGTGCTGCGTCAATACATCCATCGTCAAAGAAAATAAGATGTTATTTTTTAATTGATGTGCCATTAATCCATGCGTAGGTTATTTGCGAGCTAAAGAGCCTTTAGTATTTACTCAAGTAATTGGTTGAGAGCTGCAATTTCTTTGCTAGTGACAAGTGACTACCTGGCATATATTTCCTCTCTAGAAAAAGATGATGTTAACGTAATAATTTTAACAACAATAGTAGTGTATTCTTTTTCACTATTCTGATTGCTATTGTCAAATTCTTGAGTATCTTGAATATATCGTTTTCGTTTAATGCTTTTTGACGTGTATTTTAGCGTTGGTTGCAGTCACTAATGTGTTGATCCTAGTATGTGTTCCGAATAACATTAATTTTCTCTTTTTTCAGGGGGTCACCAAAGGTTTAGTTGCAGAAAAAGTCTTTACATCTTTAGCGGAGAAAGGAAAACTGGCAGATTTTGTGCTTTGCATTGGTGATGATAGATCAGATGAAGATATGTTTGAAATCATTGGCGATGCTTTGTCCAGAAATATTATTTCATATGATGCCAAGGTATTTGCTTGCACAGTTGGACAAAAACCTAGCAAAGCAAAGTATTACTTGGATGACACATCCGAGGTGGTGCTTATGCTAGACTCCCTTGCTGATGCCACTGATACTCCAGTGACTTCTGACGACGATGAACCTGCGGACTCTGACTGAATATAGCTACCAGATGTTTTGTTTGCTTCGGTTACCTTCTCTACTGAATGTATATTCCAGGTCTGAAGATGGCACATTGTCCATTTGAGTTCGGTTTCGAGGTTTAAGACGGTGAAATCTCAAATTCTGTTCAATCATTCTTTCCTTTCTGATTGTTCTATTCTTTTATCATTAGCCTGGATGTAATATATCTCTGAGAAGGGGAGAAACATAGAATTGAATGCACATTCTTAAGACTGCTTGAAAAGAAATCATCAAGTGCTGGAGGGCGACTATCATTTGTGCCGAATCAGAGAACTACAAGAGGGAAGGGACGAGCCAAAGATGTTAGACATGGTTTCTGTAAGACCAAATGAGGCAGAGATCAGTACAGATGAAAGATTTGATCATACCTGAATTATGCTGGAACTAAATGAAGTTCTCGCTGTTCGGTTTGTTTACACCAATTGTGGTGGCAAAGCTTTAACTGAAGACTGCTTTGTGGCTGCTTGGTACTTGAATTGGTAGTATATTGAAGTTCTTTTTTTTAAAGTTGGTCGCATGTGGACCTAGTTTAGATTAGCATTGTGTCAGTGGGCATGGCTGTGACTAGCAATAAGCATCTACTATGTTGGATTGAGTTCATGGTTCTGGTAGTCTTCTTGCTGTACAGTATATGGTTAATGATGTGAATTGAGAAGATTTTTCTGCTCTTTTGTGGTCCTATCAAATGCATCGTGTGGATATAAGTTGATGCAAAAATATTTCGTTTTCACAGTCTAAAGGTTTTCTAACTGTAAAGGGCTCTGATACCAAGTTTATCATGTTCTAAATTCTAGTATCCATGACCAGCACTTGGCTACCAGTCCTGTCGAGTGAATCCTTTATCCATTAGAGTTAGTAATTTTACTGCAAATACTAGCACTAAGGCAGTACAAAATACAGTGCTGGAATTTAGCACTGCAGTAGAAAAACTTATATCCAACTTAGAAAAGCTATGTATGTACACAGTAAAGTAAATCATGCACATTGTATGTCTTGTTTAGTTGATATAATTGTCTATGATTATTGCAACATTCCTTATGCAGTGAACATGTGTGCAAACTAATTTCATATTATGTACAAAGTTAAGAGCCTACATATTTCAACATATACTAATTTTCATATTATGTACAAAGTTAAGAGCCTACATATTTCAACATATACTAATTTTACGAGTGGGGTGTGAAGAAGCGTAAGCAAGCCTTACCCACTTGTGAGGCTGTTTCCAAAGTTAGAGAATATACTTGAAGTTATTGGCCTTTCAATATGAATGGAAATTTATTGAATCTCTTTCAAGTTTTGAATAATGTTACAAGTAATGGAAAAAATAATGGTGAGTGAATGACTATTACCAGCAGTATGATTGTCAAATGCAACATCCTCACCAATAATCTCCACAAGAACAACATCCCTCTTTGAAGTGATGAAACCTACTGGAATCACGTACAATTATTTCTCGTTTTTTCATCTTGGATATGTACTTGATAGCCATGTGACAATCACTACAAATTCGTAAATTCTTCATTATCCTAATTGGAAAGCCCTCCGGGGTGTTCATCAGCGCGAAAGCAATGGCTAATTTTTCACTGTGATGGACCAAGTTATACTCTTTTTCCTCTAATTCCATATCATGCAAAACAGATCCTGTATCAGGAACATAGCCTTCTAACTTCAGTTCTGCAATCAATTCCTTTAAGTATACATCAACCTCGTCCGATTGTGGATGAGATTTATCACCAATAATGAAGTGGTGAACCTGGTTCTTCAACTCCAGCCAGCTTATTCCTGGTTCTTTCTTTACTCCCCTATCCTTCATTGATTTCCTCACTTCAGAAACACTCTTCCATCTTTTAGCAGATGCTTGAACATTAGCAAGGAGCACATATGAAGCTGAATCCTGAGGGTCAATCCTCAAAACTTCTTCAGCTATACTTCTAGCCATATCTGCATTTTTATGAATTTTACAGGCCGATAGCAATGTCTTCCATATGACACCGTCTGGCTTCACAGGCATAGATCTAATAAGAGCTTCAGCCTCCTGCAAACGGCCTGCTCTTCCTAGGAGGTCAACGACACATGTATAGTGCACCAGTTGAGGTTCTACATTGTACTTCTCCACCATCAAGTCGAAAAATTCAAGCCCTTCATCCTTCATCCCACTATGACTACAGGCATAGAGCAAACTCAAGAGAGTTATATGGTTAGGTGCTAGTCCTTCATGCTCCATACGATTAAACAACTCAACTGCGTTCTTTCCCCTACCATGAAACCCATAAGCAGAAATCATAGCACTCCACAAAACAAGATCAGCTTCCTTCCTTTCCTCAAAAATCTTCTCAGCCTCATCCAAACATCCACATTTTGAATACATGCTAATCAAGGAACTTACAACTGCAACCACAGAAATTGCACCAGTTTTTATAACGTCAGAATGAATCTGCTGCCCCTGTCCTATTGTAGCCAGCTCTGAACACGAGCTGATCACGCTAACACACGTTATCTTATCTGGTCTAAACCCGGCGATTTTCACCAAATTATACAGCTCCAATGCACCTTCAAAACACCCATTCTGAGCCCTACCAGCAATAAGAGTATTCCAAGCTGCCATAGTTTGATCTGGCATCGACATGATCACAATCTCTCCCTCGCTTAAGCTACCAGACCTCATATACATGTGTGCCAATGAACTTGCAACAACAAAATCCCCCTCTAAACCCAATTTCAATCCACAACCATGAACCTGCCTGCCCTTATTCAAATCCTTCAAACCAGCACAACCTCTTAAAACACTTCCAAGAGTAAATGCATCAGGCAAGTAACCCAACCCATACATTCGCGCAAACAAACTCAACGCCCTCTCATTAAACTCAAACTGAGTCAACCCAGTAATCATTGCATTCCAAGAAGCCAAATTTCTCTCACCCATTTCATCAAACACCTTAGAGGCACTATCCAAATCGCCAATTTGAACATACCCAGCAATCAAAATGTTAAAAGACATTACATTTCTTTTAGGCAATTTATCAAACAGTGTAACTGCAATATCTAGCTGACCCAATTTTGAGTAAGTATTGAGCAGGTGATTGGAAACGAACTTGTCCCTGAAACACCCAGATGTTACTATCAGAGAATGCAGCTGTTTGGTGAGGGAAAAGGACTTTTCTTGGATGCATGCTTGTAAAAGGTAAGAGAAATGCGATGGGTTGTCCCATATTAAGAAAGAGAACTTGTTGAAAGCTTCTTTTACGTAACCTTGAGAACATAGAATTGAAAGCTCAGTGCCGGCTGCCGAGAACCGGCGAGTGTTTGCTGATCGGAGGGGAAGAAATCTCAGAGGTCTCAAACAAGACTGTCCCATTCATTTGAGCTTATTTTTGGCATAGCTTTATAAGTTGTCTATTGATCTAAAAAGAATTAACATAAATAGCAGCTCCACATAATCACTTAAAATCATCGTAATATATGTAATGGTATAATTTTGTATATCGACTAAGAAAAATAAACACTAAATTCGATCGTTATTTAAGCAAAGATCATTGTTTGAACTTCTATGGCTAGATATTATTTCCACTCGTTAACAAGCACGTGTTTTGTACCTGATGTTTAAACTAAATCATTCGATGAATTGGGTCATGATAAGGAGTTTGAGCACTGAGTAATGCTCAAAGCAAGGGAAACAACTCGTAGCATTACAGTGAAGAAAAGACTAGTTCTATATCAAATGTGAAAATTTGCTTCATACACAAATGCACAGAAGTGTTTTTTAACTTTCTTATAGTCTATATATTGTTTATACTCTAGATCAAATTAGGGGGATAAGTGTATATGAATTGTACAAGTTGCAGTATATGTTCAAGCTATTATACAGCTGCTGGGGTAGGTACAGCAGCAGGGACGCGGTTTTCAGCAGGAATTTCAACAAATTCTGAGAGAATAGCACGGAATTCATCTCCAGTCATCGTCTCCTTTTCAAGGAGGACTTCCACAATCTTATCAATTGCTTCACGGTTGCTGCGGATTTGGCTCAATGCAATCTCATATGCACTGTCTGAAAGCTTCTTCACAGCAACATCAATATCTTCAGCTAGCTTTTCTGACATCGAGTTCCTGGCCATCATTCTCATGATTACATCACCACTTTGGGCTGAAGAATCCATGAGGGACCACGGGCCAAGTTCAGACATACCAAAAGTGACAACCATCTGCATGAACAGTTTGTCATTTTACAGAACTAAGTCAAAAAGAAGATAAAACTACTCGCTCCTTTCCAATAATGTGGCACTATGCTGTTGTTAGTCTTATCCAAAATGAATGTCAACGTTTCTATATTTGAAAACAATTTTAACTTTATAGCCACAGAAGTTTCATGGCATGTTTAAGATCACAAACCCAAAAATCTTTTCAAACTATACCACATAAATTGAAACAGAGGGAATAATTGTATTGCTCTTATCTCTATAATCTTTTGAAGGAAAGGGGGAGTAGAGGTTAATTCAAAACCAATCACTCTGTAGAATTTCTAGTATCCACAGATTACCTCAACATATATTCCATTCCAGAATCCTTAACACAAAAAAGGCAGTGAGCATATATACCTGTTTTGCCAAACCAGTGATCTGCTGCAAATCACCAGCAGCACCAGTGGTCACTTCAGGTTCACCAAAGATCACTTCTTCTGCAGCTCTTCCACCAAGTCCACCAACAATTCTAGCAAAGAGTTGTTGCTTGGATATTAAGGTTGGGTCATCTGCAGGAATGAACCAGGTCAAACCTTTTGCCTGACCACGTGGGATTAGAGTGACCTTTTGTACAGCATCATGCCCTGGAGTGAGAGTTCTGCATGGCAAAGAACACATAGTGCCATTAGAGGCTCACCGGGATATTCTGTTGAAATCACTGTTGGGTAATTAAAATGCCAACACAACAATAAACTCATAATATTGTTATAAAAAATGCTTATATAATAGATGCAAATCAGGAGCCAGGAGTAACTAGCTAATGGTGCAGCACTCACCCACAGATGGCATGTCCAACTTCGTGATATGCCACCAGACTCTTGCTCTTGCCATCAGTCATGACTGTTCCTTCCATACCAGCCACTATCCTATCAATTGAATCATCAATCTCTTTGGATGCGATTGCTGTCTTACCACGTCGACCTGCAAGAATGGCTGCTTCATTTAAGAGGTTAGCAAGATCTGCTCCACTGAAACCCGGTGTCCTCATGGCAATAACTTCAAGAGACACATCTGAATCAAACTTCTTGTTGCCGGCATGAACCTTTAAGATCTCTGTTCTTCCCTTGATGTCTGGGACATCCACGGATACCTACATAAGAGCTGTAAACTTTAGTTTCTTGCAAAAGTCACAGTTAAAAACGGAGGCAAGGACAGATGCTTACTTGTCTATCAAATCGTCCTGGCCTCAGCAAAGCAGAGTCAAGAATATCTGCACGATTAGTTGCCGCAACAACTATTATACCAGTATTTCCTTCGAAACCATCCATTTCAGTCAATAGTTGGTTCAGGGTCTGTTCCCTTTCATCATTTCCTCCTCCAATTCCAGTCCCTCTTTGCCGCCCAACAGCATCAATTTCATCAACAAATACAATGCAAGGAGCATTTTCCTTGGCCTTCTTGAAAAGATCACGCACTCGAGAGGCTCCAACACCAACAAACATCTCAACGAATTCTGAACCTGAAATTGAGAAAAATGGAACACCCGCTTCACCTGCAATTGCCTTTGCTAGCAAGGTTTTCCCAGTACCAGGAGGACCAACAAGAAGAACACCTTTTGGAATACGAGCCCCTACTGCAGTAAATCTCTCAGGTTTCTTCAAAAATTCTACGACCTCCATAAAATCTTGTTTTGCTTCATCTACACCAGCAACATCATCAAATGTCACACCAGTGTTTGGCTCCATTTGGAACTTAGCCTTTGATTGACCAAATGCTAGTGGGTTTCCAGGCCCACCAGGACCTCCCATTCCTCCGTTAGACCGCCTTGATAGCAGGAAAAGACCACCAATCAAAATAAGTGGGAAAGCCAGATTTCCAATCAAGTTGAATATGAGAGAACCTGAGTCCTCTTGAGCATTGTGAGCAGCAAAATCAATGTTCTTTTCCCGGAACTTTTGAAGGAGTTCCTGGCTGAGTCCAGGTAGTTGTACCCTAACTCTTTGCACTCGGTTCCCCAATTCTGGAGATACAGCTTCTACAATAGCTATGGTTCCATTTTCAAACAGATCTACTTTTTGCACCCTGTCCTTGTCCAGATACTCCAAAAATCTAGAATAAGACATCCTTGAGTTAGAAACACCTTGCTCATCAGCATAGGCTTTCCCATTACCTAACAAAGCAGGCACTCCAAGCCCAATATTTCCAAGCAATAATTTGAGAAAGCCTCTTCTTCCTTCATGTGGCCCTTGCTGAAGGGATGCTTTTACAACTACCCTTGATGTTTTCCTAGATGATGGAAGATTTGAGGAGTAAAACATTTTTCTGCCATAGATCTCCTTCCTAAAAACTTTCTGTGTTCTATGGGTGGACAAATCATTTCCTGCTATGCATACTGATGAAGTCGCCATGTTGATACGCTCAGAAAAGAAGAAAGAACCTGCACAGTTCACTTCTAATGATAAATCTGCAGAGGAGAAATGATAAAGTTGATAACTGCAAGTTGCAAGGAAATAAATCAATCAGGCAAAGGACTGGCATCGTGCCCAATTAAATCACTTCTAAAATTATTGGGAAAACACTGGATGACAACTTTTTCCCTTCTGTATTCTTCATCTCAAGTAGCACTGATCTCAATGATGACAATTCCACAACCCATTTTAAGCATATTTCATCTATCAAAAAGAACTCCTAGTTTCAGTTTATTGATGGCATGTAAATGCTTCACAATTGATTTTTGAAGTTAACTTATATTACATGGATGATTTACTTTTAGAATACCTGTATCAAACAGATCTGATATACGTATGGGTTATTCATACATATTCTTTAAAATACACGAAAAACTAATAAGGAACTGCCAGCATACGTAACGATATTTGCACACATCTGTACTCTATTGGTTTACCATGTATATAGACTAATTAAAAAGAGACATGATTCCAAATGCTTCTTTCAATTTCAAATTGTGCCATTTGCAAGAGAGTGAAGGAGACCCATCCTAACGTAAAAATCACTCATTTTAAACCTTCAGTTATTTTCAATTTCAACATTTGCACTAGAAAAATGTTAGCTTGGCACCTGGGTATCGCTTCCCTCATCATTACCCAAGATATCAAAGTGAGACAAGTAAACACAAGCTTTGTTACGTCAAAAATTCAAATAAAAAACCAACCTTGAAGTAAAAAAAATCCCCTTTTCCCCAATTCAAGAAACTAAGCCAAATCTCTGTTCTTTTTGGTTTCCCACCAACTATCCGGTACCCACTTCAACCCCGACCAATCCAGATTCGCGCCAACAAGTCAAATTTTTGCGTGTTGGGGGGTTGGGTTGGAGGGTAATAGAGCAAACTAAACCAAATCTCGATGTGGGTATATCTTTTTCATACGCCAACTACAGCCTACAGGTAAAGGATCATTCATTGAGGCATTATAACAAACACTTTGTGAGCCAAACGTAAAAGTACAGCTAGTAACTTGAAATTAAGAGCTAAACCATTCAAATACAAGTCTGTTAGTAGTAGAAGAGTTAAGAGAAAGTACCTGATAAAGTTGAAAGAGGAAAGATTACTCAGTAACAGAAAGGAAGAAGAAGATGATGATGATGATGAAGAAGAAGATGAGTTGTAAGGTTAATTTAGAGGGAACAGATGTGGTTTGGGATTTGTGTACGTGGCTTTATCTCAATGGATGATTCTGAGATATATTTTCTGAGAATTTTTTTGGATTTTCATGGCAGATTTTCATCAACTGAGTGGTCACTAATTTAGTCAAATTGCTTATATTTCTTGCCTTTGGTGGTTTTATCATAGCCATACAAGTAGCTTACCGGTTGTTATATCTTATTTCATATAGTATTATATTGTGTTATTTAAATAAAATAATGTTTGAATAGATTGTACTTTTCTTCGTTATATATTATCACATATACATAATTTGACAGATAGATCTATAAGAAATATTAGGATATGTGGTACAATTACTATGAAAAGAAAAGAGATAATGCATAAGTAGTCCCTCAACCTATGTCCGAAATCTCAGAGACACACTTATACTATACTAAGGTCTTATAAGCCTCTGAACTTATTTTATAAGTAATTTTCTACCCCTTTTCAGCCTATGTGGCACTATCTTGTAGGCCCAACGCTGATTGACTTTTTCTTTCAAGTGTCACGTAGGTCGAAAAGGGTAGAAAATTACTTATAAAATAAGTTCAGGAGGTAATAGGACCTTAGTATAGTATAAGTGTGTTTCTGGAATTTCGGGCATAGGTTGAGGGGGTACTTGTGCATTTTCCCAAAAGAAAACATCAAGGTAATAACACAATCATATAAAATCGATCGTTATACAAAATGAGTCTTTTCGTGATTACCAAACGAAGGAGGTAAGCGACAACAATAACTTTTGTAATTTTCTCTTTTTAGTGTTGTTAGTTTGAATGTAATATTTATGTTGATTGTTACTATAATTTTTTTGCATTGTATCTCAATCCGAAAACAAATTTGGTAGACTGAATAACGTTGATTTAGATCTTGTATTTGTTATAGAAAAAGATATATTAAATATTTACAAAATTATTTCTAATTTGAAACTTAGTAACTCAAAAGATAAAATCAATCCGTTATTAGAAGAGTTAAATTAAGAGTAGGATGAACTTCTTTTAAAGTTTGGTAGCTTTATAATTTAATTATTATGATTCAATGAAAAAGTTTAGACTATATATGAACAAGACCTTTAATTGGAAATTAGTCATCCTAAATGGATTAGGTTTTGTTACTTTTGATGAACAACTTGCTTTTATATATAAGCAACTCAAAATAAAACTACATAAAAGTTACAACTATTCGTAATTCAAGATATATGAGAAAATAACGATTCAAGTAAGATTAATTTGAATCTCGAAATTCGAAAAACACCACATTTAAAACGGAGGGAGTAGTTAAATATAGCTAGACAAATGTCCACTTATAGTAGAATCTATACCTTATCATACATCAAGTTGTGAAAGAGACATTTTTTTATTCAAGTCATGTTGTCATTGTGTATTCATACAAGTATTATCTGCTTCAACAGAAAGTGAATAAATCAAAGGAAAATTACATTAGCTTAATAACTTAAGCAACATACACTTAACCTCTTGTTAATCTTGGTAGGAGAAAGGATCTAATTTGATCCAATTCAAAAGTTTCATCAAATGCTCTCATTATAGTAATCAGGTCCCTTTCCATCATCAATTCATGTGGTGGCATTGTGTTTGTAGCTCTACTAGTCCTTGTCGTCGATGAGTCTGTTGTGTCCTGTTTCATTCTTTCACAGATAGCAAATCGACAGACAGGGCACGAGCCATGATTTGTCACCCATGGAACGATGCAGTCTTCGTGGAACATATGACTACATGGTGTGACTGTCACAATCTCTTTAGGCTCAAAATCTTCCAAGCAAATCGAACATCTTTTACCATCCTCATCTTTATCCTTGATCGATTCGTTGGTGGTAGTATTGTTCAAGCCTCTAAAGTAAAGGTTAACTTGTTTTGCCACTTTTGCTTGTACAGGATTGTAGATTTCTTTCTTGAGTTTATTCAAGGCTGCCTTTTGCTCATTTGGGCTCAATTTTGATTCATTCCTCGACGTTTCATTGCTCTGCATAAACCACGGAGGAGGAGGAGAATCGAATGGAAGTTGGCTTGGTCTCTGATATGATCCATGTCTTGGTACATCATCGTTATGGAGTAGAACACGAACAGGAGGATGAGTTAGCCTACGTCGTGGTTGGCCTGGATATGGATAACTGCAAGTAATTCTTGAAATGATCAAATCTTGGATTCTGACAAAAAACAAAAAAAAAGATAGAAGAAATGCTTACCTTGTTGCACCAGTAGGTACTAGAAATGGTCTCTCTGTTACATGCAACGGTGGATCATGAACGACACGTCTAGGATTCTGTGCAACACAAAATTTTAGAGTCGGATTCATGATTTAAAGTTTTCAGTACTGAACTAACATGTATATCTATGTATCATGTTGAGAATACCTGAGGGATATCTCGTGGAGGCGGAGGACGAGGGATAATAGGTTGCCATATGTACTCAGGTCCATGTGAATTAGGATCATGCCACTCTCCATTGCTCCTATTTCCATATTGTGTAAAATTATGAGGCCTGTTGCTGTTCATGTTTGTAAATTCTCTGTATTCTTATTTTAGTTTTGGGAGAAATAATGGCACAACATGTTTGATATATAGCAGCTTTTGAGTTTCTCTTTAAATCACTACTATAATACTGTGTGTTGAGGTGAAATGTTATTCTTTTTCTCAATCAAAAGGTGCTTGCTTGTATGTGACAGATTAAAGTAATAGAGAAGCAAAGAATCATGTTCTTGGCCGTGTGTTGTGTAGTTGGTATAAGTGACTTAGATCTAGAGATAGATGCTTTTTATCATTTAACTTGGGGTGTGTTTTTTACGGAGAAAAACATTCTTGAATCTTCTCGTCGATCAAAATTTTTGAAAAATCATCTTTTTTTTAAAAAAAAAATGCTCATTTTTGCTTATCTAGTACTCCCTTCGTCCTCAATTGTTTATAGGTCATGCACTTCCCTGAATTTTTTTTTAATATAATGTGTAATTTGACTAATATAAGCAAGAATATCAAAAGTCTATATAACTTTTCAAGTAAACAAAATGGAGTAGTAATTAAGGGCAGAATTATAAAAATATAACTAATGATTTCTTGATTGTTTAAATTGATAAATAATTTTGGACATCTATTTTTAGTATACCTGCCAAACATTTATGGACGGAGGGAGTATGAAAAATCAATCAATAGTTTATCACCTAGTTCCTAATTCACCCTTATTAACTACTCCCTCCGTTTAAAAAAAAAAGACCTAGTTTGACTTGGAACGGAATTTAAGAAAAGAAATAAGACTTTCAATTCTTGTGGTTCTAAATGAAAGTTATGCCAAATGTAACAAAATGCCCTTTAATCTTGTGGTCTTAAACATGCCACGTGGAAAATTAAAGTTAAAATGTTGCCAAATATGGAAAGGGGACATTCTTTTTTAAACAAAATAAAAAGAAAATAGAATAATTCTTTTTGAAACGGAGGAAATAATAATCATTTCCCTAATCATTAAGTTTAGTACTCCCTATGTCCAACAATAATTATTCACTATTAGCTTGATGCAGAAATTAGAAAGCAGTAAATGATAGATGTAATTTTACCAAAGCACCCTTGTTAAATATTCCATCCGTCCATTTTTAATTGCCATAGTTTCCTTTTTAGAGTCAAACTAAAAGAACTTTGACTAAGATTTTACAATGTATCTTTTCAGATATGCAAAAAATTGCAATTTGTAATAGTTTTCGTATATATTTTGAATATATAAATTTTTTGTTTAAAATATCAAATTAATGTAATCTAATTTAACTTTGAAAATTAGTCAAATTGACTTTAAAAAAAATGCAACATGACAATTAAAAGTGGACGGAGAAAGAAGTCATTTAAACTTTGAAAAATAAATAGTATTTAATAACAATAGTAAAGTAGACACAAAATGATAAATTATTTTTATAAACTTTGACAAGTATAATTGTACATCCCAAAAGAGTATATTGGACAACTAAATATGGATGGAGGCAAACACCAGAAAAATAAATAAGAAACCAACTTATTTCCGCATGTTCCATTTTCCTCCATACCAAACACACCCTTAAGTGACTTTCCAGTGCAGCAAGATCAACGGATGACAGTTCCTGTCTTTCACTGTCTACTCGTTTTTACACAGTTTTGATGATTTGGAATTGCAGAAGCAGAACCGTCATAAGTGAGAAAGGAATCAAATTCTAAAGAACGGAAGCTAGAGGGGTGGAAGACACGGAGGATTCATATAGTCGAACTCAACTAGTTTAAAATTGAGTCGTAACTGATACATATGACTTTGACATCATGCTTATCAAAGATATAATAATAACACACTCTACAAACACAAGAATTTTGACATGATGATTTCGTATATATAATGTAGCAGCACTTGTTTATAAATTGTGTAGACAGGGAAAAGAAGGCCAAAAACCAGACAAAAGAAAGCAAATCAACGGAAGAATTGGTCGAACAAGCCAAACATATGTCTTTCGTTATAGCACTAGGAAACTGAAGGAAACTATATTCTAAACAAATCATATGTAGTTAGTGCGAGCTGAGGCACTGTAGAACCTGGTGCAAGCCACTTTTGGAAAATCAGAATGGTTTCAACTGTTGCCTCCAGACATCATTTTCTCTGTCTTGATAGGCGGTTATATCAGTTGCGGGATCCTAAAATTAGCAGATTAATATTAATACGTGACATGAGATATACTAAAACTCAAATACTGGACTAGGCGTGTGCACGAACCTGCTCTTCCCTGCTAATCCTTTGGACGGTAGTTACTTGCTCATAGTTGCTGACAAACAGAAATTCCAGAATATAGAGGCCATAGACATGAATGCAACACGAGCTTGAAGAGGAATGGCCCTATCATTTTTCAACACAGAAGTTGTCATATTTCATTATACTAAAGACTCAGAAAAAATAACATCTATGATCTCAGGAAAAACATTTTTACGAGAATGAGAAGATCTCCATTACGACTAGACTAACAGAGATTATGAGAAGTTTTTGTTTTATATCTGTCCATATTTTGGGATGAGGTTGGGGAAGGGGCTAAGGAGTAGTAAAAGACATACCAAAAGTTCAAAATGCTGACAGGGATCCAGAACCTAAATCCTGAAAGAGAATGAAGGATGAAATCAAACTTCACTAGGGAGGAGGAGTTAAAGCAACCGGCAAAGGTATATCATATGGAAGTGCTTACCGAACAATAAAGTTGGAAGGGCATCTTTCTGATACTTGTTTGGAAGTTCTGAAAGTTTCCCCAGCCATAAATTATTCCATGCAAAGATAACAGCTATTACAGAAGGACCTAGCACTATTTGGTTTAATAAAACCTGAAACAAAGAGTATTAAAGGTACTAGTTAGATGGACAGGTCAAACTCGTATAGAAGTAGTTCTTTCTTCATTGGTAGGTCAAGGTCATCATGAAAGAGGTTCTTCTCAGAAGCATAACTACCTTCATCATTACATTCTCCACGCTTTGCTTAGGCATACATCTGTCAAGATATGAGTACCATGCATAAGTACCGGGACCATATAACAAAAATCCATATGAAGCCATCCGGACTGACCGAAGCCAGTCATGCTCAGATAGGAGTGCACCAATCATATCCTAAAACAAGATTTTGGTCAAATACAAAATTCAAATTAGTGTGTAAATACTCCCAAGTTACATTCTTAATTCAGTGAATCAGATAGCAAAGAGAAGCCATTTTATGAGAGAGCAGACAACATGCAAAATCTTCTTCTTTTCTTTGAGTACGTCATAAGACATGCAAAATCTTTAGCTGTTAAGAAGTATTAGCAAACATACGGATAAGCTATTGCCAAAATGTGAGAATCAGTTCAGTGTACAACTAGCATCAACTCCTAAAGCTGGATATTATATTTAAGAACAGAAAATCCAATGATCACCGTTTTAATTAGTTCATAAAGAATATGAAATTTCCCAAAGGGGTTGATTGGTCAACAAAAATTGACAGAAAGACAAGTACATAATATATATAGATCAAGTGATTGTAAGGTTGCCAATATGCAAATGGAGTTGGCTAGTGGTGTAGTGATCAATCAAGAAACGTTTGTTGTGAAGCTTAAGAGGGTGCTAAAGGTGGATGGAATATTGACCTTTTCCTTGGTCTGTAGATGAGGGCAGCACTAGGCACCACTCGGGAGAGGATTTCTCCATTTGCTTCTTCTCTGGTAGGAGTACAAGAGAGTACTTCCTAATTAACCCCCACCCCTCACCCACTCCTCCCTTCTGAGAATAAATAATCAAATAGAAAGGATATGCAAACTCTAGCCCCCCTAGTCCCAACATGCACAAAAGAACAAAAGAAGAAGCTGATTAGCAAGTAATTCCTTTCCTTTTTTCTAATTGTATGTAGCGTCAACAGCACAAATACAAGCAACAAATCTAGAATTTCTTTTTGCGTGGCTATTCTTTTCTCTTTATGGAAGCATGCCATATTGTATATCTCCGCATGGATAAGTTAATAGACACTGGCAGGTCAATAATAATGGAACAAGTTAATCACTGGAAGAGTGATGGCTATAGAGGATCAATGGCTATAACCTAATCAGAAATTTAAGTGTTGTTACTCATAAGGGGGGAAACAGAAGGGACACATATATAGTACATGTGACTGGTTAAATCACAAACACTATGTGCCAAAGAGATTGACCATAGTAGAGTGCATAAACTATTTTGTGAAAACATGTTCTTAGCATGATGCTCTTCAAAACCGGAAATTCTCAGCAGATAATGTTTTGAAAACCTCAAAGGAGACTAGTGATAGACAGGACACTAATCTTCGAAAAGAGATTAAAGCAGGTAAAGCACCAGCTGAAGGGAGTCTAAAGTTGTCTCTGAAACAATCTTTTCTTAAGCTTTTTAATTTTGCTACTTAAGGTAAAATTACATACCATATGAAATTATTCCTTGGGTCATGTAAGTCTATAGTTCAATAACAGAGTCAGAGAATGAGGATACATAAACTCTTTCAAGACAGACAACTACGGTGAGAAGACATAAAAAAACATAGGTAAGTACACATATGGATTGAGCTAAGAGCCAAAAGCACATACACTAGGGGCAAAAAAAAGACAGGCCTAATGAGCCTATTGATAAGGAATAAGTTGTTCCACTGGAACTGAACAGAATATATGCTGAAACAAAATATGCGGAAGTAGGCACATACTCGGACATTGTTAATTCCTGCCTCCCACTTTGCTTGGTTGTTCATGAAAGCACAGGGAGGCATCACACTCATGCTTCCACAAAAGGACCACCTCGAGGCAATACTTTATCCCTAAATATGAACTACCTTTTGGACAGCAACAAGAATCTATGTTCAATACAGATACACTCTGCAGACAATAATGACATTCTAATGACACCTGAGATCATAAATTTCGTTAGACGGCAAACCTCTTTTTCCATCATTTTCATTTGAATCCCACTAATTACCTCGTAAGATCATAAATATCGGTTTCAAACTGATACATCATTATTGGTTTGGAATACTTACTTTATATGATTATCAAAGAACAGTAATTATGCCAGAATGAACTCTTTCGTGTTTACTATGATCACATTGACATAAATTGCTTTAAAACTATTCTTTTACCACGGAATATCAATCAGCTCTTCATACTGCTCTCGATACATAAATTTCACCCTATTCAAACTTCTCGTACCATGTAACCAACCTTCTCTCTACTTTCTATTCACTTCACTGTCAAGTATTCAAATTTGGCACATCTGTCCTACTCTAAGCAGAGTAGCCGAAATTTTGTTACATCAGCAGTCAAACTTTAACTAAATATGAGCTCATCTGAGTTTCTCAACCTAACTCATTGTTAGATAAAAAACCAAAAGCAATCAAATTTACCAAGTCATGAACTAACAAACAGACAATTCACATTATTACAACTAACAAACAGACAATTCACATTATCACAACTACCAAACATGACCTTTATATAGTTCCCCAAATTCCCAAAATCCAAGTGGGGTTTCAAGAAATACCAACATTTCAAACCCCCACAACTCCAAAAGCCAATAAATTTGGTTACTTTACAAGATAAGCAACCTTAAATTTCACCAAATTCCAATCTTTTTTAGAAAATTAACCTTAGGATGAGATGGGTCAGGAAGATTATCTTTGTTCTTGAGCCACCGGTCACGAAGCTGAGCTATGGTGTCACCAGTAAGTGCAAGAGAGCTAGCAGTCATAGCTTGCTTCAAAGGAAAACGATAACCAGCTCCACCATTTGCATACACTGAATCTGACTTTGACGATTTTCCACCATTACTTCTCCTTCTTCTTCTTCCAGAATTCCATTCTTGAGAATGGAAAAATCCCATTCCCCATATACTTCCATTACCACCACTCAATGAACCCATTCTTGTTTTTTTGTTCCTCTCTTCTCTTCTCTTCTCTCCGAGGAAAAAAAAACAGAGGCGCCGTATAGTAGGGAATTATAGTATCATATATTATTATAAGAGGTAGAATTGTAAATATGAGCTAGCCCATTTCATCGGGCTAATTCATATAGGTTTTGATATTTTACGGAATAGACTGGGCTAGTCTATTTTTGATGTGGGCCAGAAAATGATCGGCTAAGCCCACAAGTATGTGGGCTGTGCTTGGGTCAATCCACCTTTTTAAAAAATATTTTTTTTTATAATTATTAAATTAAATTATAAATTATAATTTAAAAATATTATCGTAAATATCGACAAAACAATATTACATTATGTTATGCCTCATTTGTTTGCACTTAGGGTTTGAATCTTAATCATTCAGATTTGTCTCATTAAGTGTGTTTGTTTTTAAGAACTGTATCTTAATTATTCACATTCGATTCATTAAGTTCGTTTATTTTATTTTCTTATAAGTTTTTTAATGGGTCTGGATATATCTGAATGAATCAGATCTGTAACACATCCTTAACACTATTCAAACTAAAAAATAAGATTCCTATCATAATTCAACTAAATCACGACAACTTATAAAAATTATTTTCTTATTTAACTAATATTAATTACATGCTTGCCATTATAATTTTCTTTATTCATATTAACTTAATATACATCTTTTACTTTCTAAATTAATTAATATATTTGAATTGATAAGCACTCCCATGATATAATATTTAGTACGATTTTAAAAAATAAGAAAGTATTAGTTATTTGATCCATAACAATAAAAAAGTTCTATAATAAAATAAAATATTTTCCTAAACTATATATTTACTACTCTATATAAACTATTTCAAATTGTATATATTAGATTCTCAAAGTATTTGAGTGCAAAAAATAGTCATATTAATGATGTAACTTGATGTTGAGTTCTTAAAAGATAAATCATATTACCTTGTTACGGTAAAAATGTTCAAAATATTATTTTATATGAAAAAAAAACTATTTTACTTATAAGGTTTTTATAATATTTTATTGATATAACGTTTAATTTCATATATGCATTCAGATATTGAAAACAAACTGTTCCAATAATTTAGTGTTTATATTCAGAGACAATATTTTAATATTCACATGTTTATTCAGAATTACACATCTAGATCTTAATGCACATCTTAATATTTAAATGTGTATTCAAATTCAAACGTCTTAATCTTAATGGAAACAAATGAGACCTTGTCACTACTTGTTAATCAAATTCACAAATAAAATTATCTTTATAATATTTAGGGAAAATGCACAAGTACCCCCTAGACTATGACCAAAATTCCAAAGACACACCTTATTAGGGTCGTATTATCCCCTGAACTTATTTTTTTTGTAATTTTGTATATCTCTTTGGCTTAGGTGGCATCCAAATATCTCCGACGCGCCTCAATCGCATGGAGTCACATAGAGTGCCACATAAGACAAAAGGTGTATAAAATTACAAAAAAAAAAAGTTTAAGGGGTTATATGTCCTTAGTTTAGTTTAAGGCGTGTCTCTGGAATTTTGGTCATAGTCTAGGGGGTACTTGTGCATTTTCCTTAATATTTATTAAGTTTTTTTTTTCAACTAAAAGTATAAATATCTAAATAGAAATATTAACCTAATTGTTTTGATTTTGGACTCTCTTTATTTTTAAATTTTAATATTATATTATATTTTTAAATTAATTTTTATTGGCCCACGGGCCAGCCCTACCAATATTTCTCAAGCCCCCCAAATGAGCAGACTTATTCAGGCCGGGCTAAAAAGTCATTTTCTTAAATGGGCTCCAAAAATCTTAGCCCAACCCTATTAAATCCCGAGTTAGGACAGGCCGGCCCAACGGGCCTAGGCCATATTGACGGCTCTAATAAGTGGGAAGCTCCTAACCTCAAAGTTGAATTATCATTTTACCCTTATTTTATCTCTAAAATAAATTAATATTAATATCTATTTAATTATTAAATAATAAGTAAAAGTTATATTTAAATTCATGCATCAAATAAGATCTTAATGCATCATATATTCATGTACTAACTAAATGTAGATAATGAAGAGTATAATAACCTTTCAATTTTAATTTGTAAGATAACTGGGGGTAATGAAGAGTCTATCAAACACACTCACACCACATTATTTATATTCCTTATGTTATTCAAGTTTGTAATCATCTTGCATTCTAGAGTAGGTTAGTCTACATTCCTTGTAAAATTTTCATTACCAGTTTGTAATTATAAAAATTCTTACTATTTTGTTTATTTGTATTCTTTAAAATTTCATGCATATTCATCTTATTTTTATTGAGAAATATGTAAATTATGATAGTTACAAGATGAATATTCTCCAATATGAAGTTGTAAGTAAATATTTATTTTTCATATCTCCATCGTTTTGAGTTTTTAAATATAACTTGGTAGTTGATTACTGTATTTTTGTATTCAACCTTTCTTCTATTTTTAGGATATATATAGTAAAGCTAATCACATTTTGTATTTATCATTAATTATTTTGAGGGTAAACATGTTAAATCCCATAGAATAATAATTATGTCTTTTTCATTGTTTGATAATCATTTATCTTTTTAAATCAACATATTTGTACTTTTTTCTTTTTATATGTAATCTCAAATGTTTAAAAAATTCATGTACTTAATTGTTATAGAGAGGTACAAAATAAGTGCAAAAGTAAAAATAATAATAAAAAAATATATAGTAAAAAAATGTAATTTAATTAGTATGAAAATATATATTTTTGTCTATATATTTTAATGTGATGTCTTTTATTATGGATGTCATGTCTTTATTTATTTCTTTTTTTTTCGTTTGAAATTGTAATTTTTTCTATAAATTTGATGGTATACCGCCCAAATATTTTGTAATATTTTTCTTTATACGTATTTTTTTTATAGACAATTTCTTTTTTTTTATTATTAAAACTTATGTTTAGTAATTAAAATATATTAATTCCTCTGATAAAATAAAATATTTATTTTTCATGAAGTATTAAATATATCAAACCTCCAACATCTAACATAAGATTTTCATGTTATATTTTATGCAGAGTTGTATTCTTATGTTAAACATACATATGAAAGGACTTAGATTTGAACTTAGCTATATAAATTAAAATTTTCTAATATCAATTAGGGGACAAACGTGCGATGCACGTTCCGAGAACTAGTATATATATATATATATATTATACGAGAAATGACAAAATGGTTCCATATTTATAGTTTTGAACAACTTTTGATCCTCTAAGTTTGCTAAAATGTACAAAATAGATAAATAGACCTCGAAATACTTAAATGACTAACATTGATCATGGATAAGCAACGCGTATCGTTCACGAGCCAATTTTTGATTGGCCTATCGAGTTTAATGTCAATTGGAGACAATAATTTCAGTTTTATGATTTGTTCAAATGAATTCTATTTTGACTATTCAGTTATTTTAGATTTATCTCAATTTAACTTCTATAATGGTGGTTATATTATGTTATTATATGTATAATTTTTCGTATCAAGGCAGGTCATGGGTTAACTTGAGGTTACTAGTGACTCCAAATATTGTGTTACTATTAGGGGTAGTATCTAATCGTGACATTACACTACATATCAAATTTGATTTTTAGAAATTGTTTGATTTACAAACAAAATTACTTCAAAATTATAATTATGTAATTAATACCGAAACTAATTTATGTAACCTGAGCAATAAGAATATTATGCACATTAATTTGTATAATTTACATTAAATGTAGAATATTTTTTCTTGTGTATAAATACCTTTGTATTCTTATGTATTTAGATGAATAAATTGAAACAATCATTCTTTAGTTTCTTTTGTGTTTTCTCTATTCTCCATATGGATCTCCAACACTATCCTACATAATAAGCTTTCATAAACACAACACTAAATCTTAGTTATTTCTTTAGCTTTAGATGTAGCTCCGCTGCTTCAATCAAAGAACAAAACATTCAACATATTTACTCAATAAGGATGAATCACCCGTGATATTTACGCACGTAAAGGTCTATTTTTGTGCTAAATACCAATTAAAAGGTGCCACGTTTCAGTTCTTTTCTTTAACTAATTATGTACTTTATTTAAATTCATCATCTTTCCAAACACAAGCTCATAAGAGCCGTTGGAACTCTCTCGGATGAATTCATCATCTTTCCTAAAAAACTATTTGCTTTTAATCTCTGATCGAAAAACTTAATTTGAAATTGTTCAAAGCTTAATTTCTTCTTAATTTCATTTAGTTTTGAGGAATCAAGATATTTTTGTGATAAAGTTTAATTTCTTCTTAAAAATATTATCCTTTTCAAATAATGTAGGAAAAGCCTAACTTGTTAACCTCCAATTCCTTATTCCTCCAAAATTTTTACCAAAAATCGTAAAGAATGAAGCCCATGGTCTCCCCTTAACTATCGCTTGACCAAGAAATCGAAGAGACATGAAAAACTGAGAAATGGGAAACAAAAAGAAAAGTAAAGAAAGATATTCAATACTAGGTAATGCTTACACCTTCTTCTGTTGAGTCCATCCCAATTTTTTTGGTCAACTTTTGCTATTCAATTGATACAAGTAATTGTTAAAAAGGAATAGTGATAAGAGTTGAAAATAAAAATTTGATAGTTGACAAATTGGTAAGATTTGCAAACCCTTTTGACTTTGCTATATTTACCTATGTCATTAGTGACATAGGTATGATTTTCTCCCTCTATAAATAGAGCATTCTTGCTCATTTGTATAACACACGAAGTTAGAGAGGAAAAACCACTTTGAGAGCAAAATGAGATATTTCATAGATTATACAAGAAAATGGTCTGTGAAGAAAAATAAAGTGTAAGTGATATTTTAGTAAGTTGAAAATCAAAAGAGTATTGTTCCTTTTGAGTGTATAGTAGTCACTTTAAATATTGAATTCGTGAATACACAGTGTAAAGTTTCTTACTAAACTGATATTAGTTGCTCCTCTTGACCCGTGGTTTTTTCCTTATTTAGAAGGGTTTCCACGTAAAATTTTTGGTGTCATTATTTTCCCATTTTATTTCCATTACTTTGACCATATATATTTTTGTGTTTATCCACGTTTTTCCAACACTTGTCAGGTGAGAAAATGACTCAAAATGGTCCTTTTGTCAACACATTTGTGGAATAATAGAACGCCCGTAAAGTTAAAGCTTTTTTAAAAACTCAATATAACTTGAATGACGACTTTAGTGATAGGCTTGCATAGATACTTGAACTTGTTTTCATCATTTGGTTTTGTAAATGATGAAGTGATGATTCATATAGTCGATCTCAACTTGCTCGAGACAGAATCCTTGGTATTAATCACCCCAACACACTTCTCTACTAGAAATTCCCCATTTCTCCCAAACCCAATAGTAAAGTAAATTACTTGGATGTTGTAGATTTTCCATATACAGTATCTACACACTTAAAACTCAAAAACAAACAATAGGCAGTTCTACAAGCCTTTATTAATCATGTTTGAACTCTCTCTTAACATATTACAAGACACTGCTTACAAGTACAATCTATAGTTTGTGCAAAATAAGTGGAGCACCATATTGGGGTTGCGTAGTTATAACGGAATGAGGAGCATGAGTATAAGATGGAGATAAATCCAATGAGAAACGTTGTAGGATCATAGTTAACGCCATCTTTGCTTCTAACATAGCAAAGTTTTGTCCAATGCATATTCTAGGACCCCATGTAAACGGGAAGAAAGTGACTTGACCCTTCGTTGCACTTGAAACGCCTTCTCTAAATCTCTCTGGATTGAATTTCTTTGCGTCTTCACCCCATATCTCTTCATCATGGTGTAATAAGACCGCTGGTAATGAGAGTAGCACGTCTGCTGGTAGAGATATATCTCCTAGTACAACATCTTCATTAAGCCGGCGTGTAACTGTCGTTACTGGAGGGTATAACCTTAACGCTTCGTACAAGATCATTGTCACCTGCATATATAACATCAAACAGTTGAACTAAAATGCAATTTTCGTCTGATTTAAGCATTACTGAACGATAATACTTACTACTTTTAGATGATTCAGTCCATCAAAATCTGGTTTCCGACTCCCAAACACTTGCAATACCTCTGTTCTGGCCCGTGTCTGCCAATCGTGATGTCTGCACAACAAAATTAGAGTCCATACAAGCAACGCCGATGTAGTTTCTTGTCCAGCAAAATAGAACAACTTGCATTCTTCAATGAATTCTTCGATGCTAAGTCCGAAATCCTTGTCTCCATGTTGTTTGATTTCTTTAAAATTTGATTCGAGCAATATACCAAGTAGATCCTTGTTATTCGCCTCTCCTCCTGTCATTGCCTTCACTCTTTTATCAATAATACCTCTAATTGTAGACTGAACATGCTTCTCGATTTCCTTCATTCTTCGATTCCTCTTTGTTGGCAAAAAACTAATATATAGTTCAATAAACAAGAAAGCTAGCTATAAGTGAATGAGATTTTGTATTCGAGTACAATGACTATAGTATGACAACATCAATTTACCTCCACCCTGGGATATAAACGGAGCGTATATCTTCAATGAAATACTGAGCTTGTTCTGTTTGAAGTTCAAATATTCGTCTACCTTCTTCATAGCTACTGCCAAAAGCTGTTCGAGAGATCACATCACTAGTCAATTGCTGAAGGTGAGGCCATACATCTATCTCGTGTGATCTCTCAACCGAAACAACATCTTCCCATTTACTCAGCATCTCAGTACAGCTCAAATGAAAAGCTGGAAGCATATGCTGTTTACGAAATGGTTAAGAGACGAATAATGAAGAGAGACACAAACGTAAACAAAATCCGTTGCAGTTACAAACCTTTAGCTTCTCTAGATGGAAGGCGGGATTGATGATTTTTCTGTGTTTAGCCCATTTGTCTCCCTTCTCTCTTACTAGTCCTTGTGCAAGTAACTTGGTCAACGGATTTGTTTTCGTCTTTTGGTAAATGTATGTTTTTGTGAATACTTCTTTTATGAGATCAGGATCCATGATGAAGACCAACGGTTTTGGACCCAACCATATAAATGATTTCTTCCCTGAAAACAGATCATTCCCCTGTTAACTTCCAAATCGGAACAGGGCTTTTTCCCCAAACTTTTACGCGAAAATAAGTGATTTTTTAGGAGTAGAAAAAGCTGAAAAAAGTAACTTTTACATAAAAACTACTTTAAAAACAATGGTCAAACACAAATTACTGCTCTGATACTGGCAAAAATGTGTTTCTACTGTCTAAAGGTATTTTTCTCAAAAAACACATCACACAAAGAAGCAAATGCTATAAGACTAAATGAGAAAATACCGAAACAACTCTATCCATCTCAACAACAACAACAACAACAACATAAGGTATGTGATAGATTGTAAATAGCTAGTTGCTATAGTTTTTCTGAGGTCTAGATTTTCTTAACACTCTTCAACGAAGGGAATTAAGAGTGTAGATGCTACCTAATTTGTATTACTTTGACTTGTTCCGGTAATATTCACACCTTATTTCCAAAAAAGAAAAAAAAACCTACACAGGATAATAACACAAGTAGGGCGACCTACGGCCTGAAAAGGGTAGGATGTACATACCGTATTTCTTGATGGTGTCAAGAAAGAAAGGCAACGATCTTGGTGCTATATCATCATCGTAAACACTCATGGATTTGGATGTAACTTCTTTAATCCTCAGAGAAAGTTCTTTTGTGTCCCCATACAAAATCGAGTACGAATTGCCCTTCACACCTTGTTCTTTCAGCAAATTCTCCAATTTCTTCGGCCTGAACCAAATCCAGTTCAGAACACTCCATATACACAACAACAGAGTAATCGCTATAACAGAACAAGACGCTTTTACTATAAATTGAACATAATCCATTTCCACAACTAGTATGAATATGGCTACTTCACTTCATTTTTCCTTCTTTATAGGAACTTCTATACTAAGAATCAATGTCTTCATTATTTTACGAAAAATATAATGTTTGACTATTATTCGTGATTAATCAGATAGACAAATTGAAACGGAGAAATCTTTTATCATTACAATATTAGTGGAAGGTCGTTATCAGTGACTAGAAAATTTAAAGATTTGGGTTATTATAAGCATGCTAACCAATTACATTTTTTTTTGTTTTTTTACTGTGATGTCATGAAACATGATGAAGAGTTCTTTATTTTAATAAATACTTTAGTCTTATGAATTTTTTGTTTTAATAAATATTTTAGTCTTAAGAATTTTTTATTTTAATATTTACTTAAATCTTAAGACATTAATATACAATCAACACTCAACATGATTTTCAGTCATTTTCCCCTTGTTCAACAAATAATCAAGCATTCATGTTTTCTTTGTTTTTTTGTTTGTATATACAGTCGTTCAATTTTTATTTATAACGCCTTAAAGTCACTTAATGATAATATTTTATTTTCATAAAATGTAACTTAATTAATAGTTTTTCCACAGAAAGTTACTCAACTTCTTTTCATAACCTCAGCGTCACCTAACTATAACTATAGTAAAACCTCTATAAATTAATATAGGTGGGACTATGAAATTTTATTATTTTATAGAGATATTATTTAATCGATAAATTAATATTTATTCATTTAAAGAATGGTTTGAGATTTGATGAAGGTTAATTTTGACTATATCATAATCATTGTATCTTACTAATTTATGTATCATATTTATTGAGTTTACATATAAAGAATATTATACATAAAGTACAACGAATAAATCAAAATCATTATATCTTACTAATTTCAACCTTGTGATGCTTAATTCAACCTTGTGATGTTGTGATAATAAGAGCTTTCAAGATATATTATCGAACATATTTTATCGTAAGAATTAGCAGGTTATGAAGTAGGACAAACTGATATAGCAAAGATAAATGTTTGGATGCTATCAATTTTGCAATCCTTATTTGGATAACAAACGTTCAGCAAGAGACAATAGGAAAAAACAATGTGGATGATAAAGTTGAAGATGATACTATACCTTTGGAACCACTTACGCGTAAAGAAACACTTATCGCATCTAAACTCTTCACAATTTTATGGTGCAGTTCGAAAAGATAATACCGGAGCTCGTGGATGTAATAAGTAAAGTCAGAGATGAATTTCAACTAGATTTATATATATAAAAAAAAATAGAACACAATAGAATCATATTTCACTAAATTGTCTTTAGATATATTTGTACTTTTAAAGAATTATTAATTTACGATATTAATGGGACCATACATTTATAGAGACCATACAATTATAGGATGTATACGTCATTTGAAATATTTAATTGTTCCAAAATTCAAATTTATACAAATTTTATCAATAAAACTCAATGGGAATACATAATAGGAAAATGTATACAAGATAATCAGTCCCACGCAGGGGTACGACCCTAAACTATTCCTCCACGAAAAATCCTTCTTCTTTCTTGGCTTTTTGTAATCTTCGGGTGCCAACATCTTCGAATAGGCTAGTAGCTTGTGAAGATCTTTCTTTAACTTATATAAACTATAATCTAATCC